>NC_060914.1:1240925-1540925 GCF_021234035.1 Daphnia pulicaria | reverse complement strand
CCGACGATGAAACAATAGGGGCTCGGCGGATTAGCTATGCGCGGGGTGATAAATGCTGATAAATTCGTCCTGGAGCAAATTATTCGGTGTGGTGTTGGTTACCATCCATAGGCTACTTCATTGTCTTATTTCGCCTCCCATTTCGGCTGTTTGGCTGAGCTGGGAAAACAGAAATCATCTCCCTCGCGATTGTATGAACAAGAAGACAACGGCCAAATAGATACAGAAGGAAGCGTAAAATTGGTGATGGCGCCATCCATAAAATAAAATAAAAGAACTTTTGAACCTTCTCTATTTTCTGTATCAATAGAACATACCCCATAATGTAACAACTATATACCTGGTCGAATTCTTCCCATGCTATATACGCGCTATTACTTAAATCCGGGAGGCGTTTAGTTCTAGTCGCTTTTTCAAAAAAATTAAATAAGTGAAACCAAATGGCGAACATTTGATTATTATAACAGAGACAGAGAAATAAAGAGAGTCATCAGTCGTGGAGTCTGCTGCTGTGGACAGATCTAATCTGGCAAGACTCTCTCTCTCTCTCTCTCTGCTGCAAAAGTGTAATTATCCTTTTTAAGTGAAGATGATGATGATTCGTGAGTGCCCTTATTAAGGGCCAGCCCCGTATCAGAGCGGCGATGATTGCGCACCTTTCGCTGACACCGGCGGGGCACAGACCGTAACGCGCCCTGACACGTCGTTACAATCACAATTACGTTGTTGTAATAAATTGAAGACGTGTAATAATAAATTGCCTTTCTCCTCTACACACACAGAGTCTATATACGATCCTCCCACCACCTCCCCCATTCTTCCAGTTCCATTTAAATAAAAAGCTCAAATCAAGGCAACACTGATCTTTTCATCCATTGTGCTATAGAGCTATAACAATAGTCTGCACGTTTTTCGACGGATTTTTCGTCGGCGCATATGTAATGGAGATAAACCTAGCCCAGGGGGGCGTGCAGAAAAAGTATGGGCGTTTGTTCAACCTTTTAAATATTCTAAAAAAATGCTAATTCGTTGTACTGGCCATCTAAAAAGTGTTATAATCAGTTTTTAAACCAAATAAAGTTCAAATGTATAGTCAACAATCTTCCACCTGAATGCTCTCTCTGCTGTACCCTTCCAGCAGCATCCGTTAGAGTCGAATGATGATATTTAAATTCTTGGACTGCGTAAACTTTGTTCCCCAATTCCCCATAGCAGCTAGAAAGGCTCTAGAAAATGGAGGGTCAAATGCGTGGCAAATTGGCAACAATTGGGAGCATAATCTCGAGATGATCGAGTTGATAGGGATGAACGAACATCCAT
Organism: Daphnia pulicaria; assembly: GCF_021234035.1. Lineage (NCBI taxonomy): Eukaryota > Metazoa > Arthropoda > Branchiopoda > Diplostraca > Daphniidae > Daphnia > Daphnia pulicaria. The sequence continues at coordinate 1,539,605 of NC_060914.1, read as the reverse complement.
TATCCATACGACGGAATTCGGACGGGCCACAGCGCTCATTTGCCTTTTCTCTAAACCCAACAGGCAAGTCGAGAAGGCGGCCATCCTCGCCTGGACAATTGGGATCTTTATCTCACCTATCTGAACTCTTATATTTCTCTTTTCCCTCTCTCTCTCTCTCTTCAAAACGGTGCCCCCAAAGGAAAGTTTTTAGCACAGAGCGCTAGAGAGAGAAAAAAAGAGGGGTATTATTTATAACACGTCTGGATGGCACGTCCCTTTTGTGTCCGTTCTCATTTGTTCGGCGAGAATATAAGCCAAAATACAAAAAAACCAGAAGAAGAAGAAAAAAGAGGCAAAATGGTTCGCCCTTAGCTTCTGGAGGTCGCGTCTAATGAACAGTCATTACGGTTAAGCACGCAACGGCTTTATATATTTCTCACACAGAGAAAAAAGAAAAAAATGGGAAACAAAACTTGCACAACATAAAGATGTAACCCTACGCACAAACCATTCTTCTTCTTGGCGTCGACAGCCCAGCGGTGCAACACACACATACCTTTGCTGGCTTTCCTTAAACTATGGCAGAGCAAAGAATTTCTCTAATTACCCCCATAGCAGTCGACAAACAGCTCGGGACTTTATCTTTGTTGCTGGTGGTGTCTTTGTGGAATTACATACAACAAGAGGTGGGGGCAGCGCAAGAAATTCCACGCAAGATAAAAGAGAAAAAAAAACGATAATAGCATAGACAAACACGAATGATTAGTATATATAAAAACCAGTCGAAAAAAAAGCCAATGAGCAAATCGAATGCGCGTTGTTAAGTTGTAAATACATTCGTCGTGGGGTCTGTTAAGAACATGTTCGTCTGCGTATATAATTCGAGGTTCGCGTGCGCGTGCTGCTTTCCAGGCATTTTTCGAGGCCGCACAGGTTGAAAGGTCCGCGCGCGGATCAAATTGGCCATCGGAATACATATACGAAACGCAGCAGGAACTGCTGCTGCTGCTGCTTGCCGCCTTCGTCCTGACCCGTGCATCATCGGTTTATTTCTGACTGGCTCGTCAATCAGAAGAACTATCTATTTTGTTTTGATATCAACATCGTTATTATATCTCTATTATAGACCATGTTTTGTCTTGTCTTGGCTGATGATGGCGTATTATACCTATCGAGTGGCCTCCTGGGTTTTTCTCTTCTTTTTGGGATTTTTTCCGAGCAATACTCATTGGATGCTGGGGCACAGACAGATATGATGTAATAAGAGAGAAAGTATCGTGTGGTGATTGGTATCTCTTTAGTATTTTGTTCTGGGGGATTTTCGTGGGTGGTCCGAGAGTCTTCCGCCTATAGTCGACCTGCTGTCAATCTCCAATAGCTTTTTTTTGTTTTGTTTTATTTTTTTTATCGGAAAAGCCCAAAGAGAAAATCTCTATACAACTGAAATCAACCAACAAAAAGTCAAAGGTCTATAACTCGTCCAAAGAGATTTTCTGGGCTCGGTAGAATCTTCTTCTCCGGATCCGAAAAAGGAGAAGAATTTCCGCTTTGATGCGACTTCGAACCAGCGGGTTATATACTACTACACGCGCAATTGAAGTTATTTATACATCCTTTGGTCTGATGGACATCAGCAGTCAGCCGTCCGTGATCGGGACGTACTTGAACGAATTACATGGAAGAAGAAACCCTGGCCAAAGAAGAGCTGGAGGATTTTGAGGCCATTACCAATTCATCATCATCCGAAATGGTGAACTGGCAAAGTGTTGCTCTGCACGTGTATATATCTCTACCAACGCACCGTGCGGATGCGCTCCGCTGGACCAACATAATCACTTCTCTCGGAAGTTGCTGTGTCAGCCGACTCGAGGGTCGCTTTAGACTTTTTCGGGAAGAAAAATGAGGGGAAAAATGGTTCTGGTCAAGAAATATACAATGAATTCTACTATGTATACCGTCATCAGTTATTATATCTATACCATACAGGTACTTGATGGAAGTAATAGCATAGCGCGCCCTAGCTGACTGTCAAATGACGTGCTTGTATATATAGAAGGGTGTGCTGGGTGGAGGTCAGATTCGGTAAAAGATCAGCACGCTCGCATTTTGTTCATCACGCTCGGCGTGTAATATAAAGAATTTCTGTCCGCTGACGAATCTGGTACACAAGAAAGGAATGCTGTAACAGCATTATCATAATAATATCGAGTTCTGTGCGAGGAAGAATATGGAATTGATGTGGAGTAAAAAAGGAAAAGTCATGGCTTTATATGCCATTCGCTTTTATGCATAACAAAGATTTCTCTCTCTACATGTATACTCCCATCCTTTCCCCTTCTTATATTCTGAACGGATTGTTACAGTCTATTTTATTCAGCATAATAGGGCGAGCACGAGAACTTTTACCACAAGTCTAAAAAAAAAAAATTTCTTCAACACCACAAAAGCGTTTTTAATTTGTACGATGGAAATTGGACGATACTTGCTCTTTGGATAAATCAAGTGAATTGTTGCAAACGTTGAAATGGGCAACCGAAAAGGGTTAGAACTAATCCTCTTCACCTTTAAGTAGGGTAGGGCAGTGCTGTTGATGTTGAAAAATAGGTACAAACAATGCGCTTGGAAACGAGTTGGCTGCATATCAATTGGAATTTAGAATTGAACTACCAGCACTCGTCCCGCAATTCATTCCGTCCGGCTATTAGCCCTGAATTGTACGAACCCCCGTTGGATGCGGTCGAGAATGGTGCAATAGAATGTGTATCGAAATGGGTTGTCGACTCGATCACCGAGACTGAAGGTCAAGTACCTTGTCTTAGATTCACGCCCCGAGAGCGCACAACCTGAGAGAAATGGCTGTATATACGAGAGGGAGATAATACGTGAATAATTCAACTATAGCGCATAAATTCTAATAATAAGAGCATGAATAACATTTATTTATTCGTCTTATCGGTTAATATCCATAGCACGAAAAGATATGTAAGATCATCTACATTTCCTGATGGAACTTTTCCATAAAACAACTCGTTTTGGACCGGCCATCAGCCCATCACATATTTTGGTTGTTTATTACCTCACGGGTATTTTGTCCGGTTTCAATTTGCGGGCGAAAAGGGTCACCCCCGGTCATCCTTATTAATTTCTTTTCTTTATTTTCAATTCATCGTTCGTGAAAATAAAAAAAGAAGAAGAAATAAAGAAGAGAAAATTGCGCACTAGATTTCCATTGACGCTACCGGAAATCTTCAAATGCGCCTCGCAATAGAATCTAATAGCGCAGCAGTCTCGCATCAGCGGGAGATCTCCTTTTTTTACAATATTCTTTTTCTATTCCTTTTCTTTTCGAGATTGAATGTGGCGTTCCCTTCAACCATTTTCCCTTTTAGCTACCACTCAATGCCCCTTCCTCGACAGACATAAGAGAGCAGCACTGTGAATCAGCACTCTCTGCAACACCATATCTTCTTCTTCTTCTTCAAAGGTTATATTTTTTTCTTCTTTATAATCGTGAAGAGATTCTCTTCCGTTCGTTTCGTTTTGTTGTCGCCGCGGATATCACGTCACGCTACTAACGGCACCGCTTATGTCTAATATATTCCGCACCGGTTCCTTCTTATTCTCTCTCTCCGGACGACCAAGACCTTTTAATTCATCTGGACAGTTTCCTATTTTCTATTAAAAGATCGCTACTGTTTAGTTATAAACGTGCACGGGGAGAGAAAAACGGTACCGTAAAACTGGACTAAGAAGATGATTATCTGTTCCTGTCGTCTATTGTGTGATCCAAGTGGGGCTGGCCATTTTGATAGAAATGTATGAAAATAAATTTTATCGTGATGTATCATCGATCGATAAGAGGGACCTCGTTGAGGTTCAACGGGATAATCAAACCGGAAAATCAGATAAACCTTCCAACACACAAAAAAACCAGATCAGCAAAATAAAAAAGAAACTCGTCACGTCGTACGTGCTGCATAGCGCTGGGCGTCGAGTTCAGCCGTGTGGAACTTTTTTGGCTCATTCAACGACACATAACAAACGGTGGGGAATTATGACTAGCAGGAGAAGAAGAGCGTTCGTGTCGTCGACTCTTATGAAACTTGTCATCATATTTACAAATAAAAACCCTAGAGAAACCCAAACACGAGAACAAAACTTGGCATAAACCCTTTCATTACAGGCGATCGGTCATCGAGAGAAAGAACCGGAATTTCTTATATTTTTTTTCCCCCAAAAGAAGAAGAGCACCGCAGGGGCCAACGATGAAGTATTGCTGCGTATAGAGCACACAGACACACGAAATATAAAATAAAAAATAGTTTGGCCGGCAACAGGCCAAAATTGCATAACTGCATACATTTCATTTCATTATAAAAACCCTTTCTCCTTTCGTCTCCTCCCTTGCATATCCCCGAAACAAAACGAAATCAAAAGAGAACCAAGGCGATAAACAAGGAAACGAGAAAGAGAATAAAGAGAAAAAAAAAAGGCTCGGCCATCCGGACGTAATGTTTCTGCTGAAAACGAAGAAGAAGAACTCACGTCTACTTCTATATATATACAAGTAACACACACACACACAAGGGCGGTCATTATCTTCTTGTGTGTTCCGCGTTGTGAGCTGCTGTACATCTTTAAACGGTTGTGAGTGTATGTTGTTGTATACACGGACACAGAATAAAACGCCAAAGCGTTTCCTTCATCGTTTGTCACGATGAGAAAAAAAAGGAATACCTTATAAGTATTATTTTTCATTTACCTATTTTGAGATTTACTTTGGTCTATTCTACGCTCGTTATAAATAATATCATTCCAGTACAACCGCGTGAGAGGTCGCCAACCAGCTCCGGACTTTGGACCCTCGTGTCACTAGGATATTTGTCGCTTAGCTTCATCCTCAATTTTCTTTTCTTTTTTTTTTAACTCTTCCAGACGTCCAAACGAACTTAATGATTCGAAAGAACTGGCCTCATGCGGCGATGTTGAAGGGGCCAGTCTTTTATCACACCGTGGAGATATGGGAAAGTGATGAAGGGAATACGAGGGGAGACAAAATAAATTTAAAAACAAAAATGGAAATCAGGCGCGGAATGGCTGCGGGGAGGGACGCTTATCCTCAAAAATGGATTTTTCACTTTTGTCATCGTAAAATGAAATTTTCAAAAAAATTAAGGTAAACGCGCCAAGAGAGGCGAGAAAAATGTCGCTGTATAGTGCAGAACTTCAGACATAGCCTACGTCATTAAAAATCTGTTTAATTTATAATCGGACGGATGGTGGATGGATGGTGGATGGATGGATGAGAAATAAACACAGACACACCTGATGAGCGTTAAGGCTACTAAGTAATAGTGATAAACGACCGTCTGGATAAAAAGCCCAATGCGCCTCGAGCGGAAATATCTTTTCAAAAAACACTGCGGCCTCGGCCACCATAGAAACCGACGACTATCCAATAAGAAACTTTGAAACAAACAAATTAGGAACCGAAACAAAACAAAACAAAAAATAACAAATAAATAAATAAATAAATAAGAAAAAGGACGCCAACAAAACGGCTGAAGATAAACTGCGCCAGGTGATAAGGAAGCGAGACGTGAAAGCGCGTCGAGATGATTGAGTCGTGTTCGGGAGAATAAAAACAACAACCGTTTTGATTGGGTTCTATAAAAAGAGTTTTGGTTTTGTTTTATTATTATTTTCTTTAAGTGGCCGTTGAATGCAAAGAGAAAAGCAAAAAAAAAAACTATGGCTGCTGCTGCTATTTACAATTGGATGAGGGACATAAGCGATGCAGCAATAGCTATCGTCCAGCACTTTTGCTCGGCAGCACGTCCATTATGTAAGCAAATTACAATCCGGCGTCTATCTCGTTTTCTCTATTTGGTTTATTTATACGCCAGAGAAAAGGACGAGCGCACAAAAAAAAACAGCGATCCGCTCTGGTGATCATCCGCACCACCACACAGATCTCTTCCAATTTCATTTAATATTTTTAAATTCTCTCAAATAGACGAGACAGAGAAAAAAAGAAAAATTATTATAAGAGAGAGTGCAGCGGAAATGGTCTGCTGCTCATCGTATTATCCAAGGGAAATGTATAAGGAAGGCGCGGCCATCGACCAGCACGGGGCGGTAACGAACGCGGGACTTAAAAACATTCAACAGCGCCTAAACACAAGAATAATACACACCACTACAACAGCGCCTACACAATAATAAAGTAGAGTGGCAAACGCGCATCTAATTTGGATGGCTCTATAACGCACTAAATACCGGGGTCGGTCATCTATTCTGTTTCGAACCTTTTTTGTTCTTCTTCGCCCTTCCACGTCGTCAATTTTCACCTTTGTTTTCATTTCATTTCATTTGTTTTTTTCTCGCAGAAAAACAAAACAAAAAATAACACAGTGCTGAGCCGACGGTGATTAAGGGCGAACGATGAGAGTGGAAGGAACTGCTCCAGTAGTCTCCCCGGTTCTTCCCCTGTTGTTACAATACCAAATTTGTTTTGTCCATCCCACCTCGGCAAAGCCAACCGACACGGACGCATTTTATTTCTTTATATTCCAACCGATTTCCATCATCTAGGGGAATACCGCCGGAATACAGAGAACAGAAACATCACCTATATATTCTTCGAGGTCTGGTAACATGTAATAATTCCTCTTCTTTGGGGCTCGTCAACTGTATTATATTTATATCCCGGTTGGTGCGTGTGTGTGTGTTCCTCCTCTATCCCTTTTCCCCCAGTGGCTCATTAACATTAATTAGTTCTCTATTTTTTTCGGGGACGAACCAACGACCGAGCCCACGTATTTTGATGTCTTTTCTCACAAATCTTTTTGTGTTCGTCGTTTTTTTCCCCCCCGCAAATTTCGGACTGTGGGCCGTTGGGTCCTTTTTGATGGACTCACTGGAACGTGTACGGGGCGACACTTGCGTTGGCTTATTACGTCGACTGGTTGATTACTGGGTAATATACATTTATATAATATAATATACTATAGGAGAGCAGAGCAGGTGTCCGGGGCGCGATGCAATCTTTGATGTGGTCAATGTTTTATTGAGCGTCAAATTTTAGTTCAAAAAAGCTTTCGCTGCTGATTTACTGATTCAAATGAGGTGCTCTGCGTGCAACCAGCCAGGCAGCAATAGTACTCACGACACAATACACACACACACATGTAACCGGCCATAGTAGAGTCTCTATCTTTGGCAGCCATCGCATGTTGGATTCCGTCCGCTAATGTAGTGCGCAAAAAAGAAAAAGAAAAAAAGCCCTTCACACTCGTTGGCCTTTTTTAATTTCATTTTTTTCGTGTCGTTCATTAAAACATTTTCAAGTCCGTATCTGATGGCTATCACGTGCTCCATCCAGCCGGACCGAAAGCAAGGAATCAAATAAGACAAATGCAGTAGCAACGACATCAGCAGCAGAAGCCACTAGGACGAAATTGCTCCATGGACTGAAATGATGGATCCGTGGCCGTGGAAAAAATAAAGAAGTCCCAAAAGTCCCGAAGTTACAAGACCAGCAGTCGGCCAACGTCCGCGTTTGTGGCCATAGCGTGAAAGATTTCACTCGGCTGACTCGGAACTGCCGTCCACCTCATCTATTCAACACCCGATTTCAATCTAGCCACCATCTCATTAAGGCCCATATTGTGTGTCAGACTCTCCCGAAAAAAAAAATAAATAAAAAATCTCTGGCGCTATAAGAATGCGCCAACAGGACACGCTTCTAGACTCATATTTTTATGGGGTCCATCCAGCGCCAGTCTCCGCAGTTGGCGCTCGTAAATTACCGATAATAACTGAATTGAATGTTATTACGTCTGATGGTGAAGTCACGGTCTCAGGGATAATTTTCTTGGCGCAAAAACAATAAGACAAAAGCAAATGATTTTAAAAATAAAAAAACCCACCCGACAACAGTAATAACCTCTAAGCTATGCAGACAGTTTTTTTGTTGTTTCGTTTTGTTAGTGAAATAAACACTCAACTCTCCTCTTGAGTCTTGATCGAGATCCGAAAGATAGTCGACACACAATTTCTGAATGAATCACAAACTTGTTTTTTTGTTTTTGAAAAACTTGATTGAGATTCTCTTTCGGAGACTGACACACTCCAGCACGCCTTTTGGAACGTGCATATCCCAACCCAGACGGAGATGGAAACCAAGCATATATATATAGCAGCAGACTAATAAGAGAATCTGACCCCGGAGCTACAAATCATTTGATATAGGTGTGACTCGCCAACCGAAAACGAAATCATAACCCTAGTCCAGAAAACAATGATTCAGGTGAAAGTATTTTTCTTTTAAAAGCTTCTCGTTGTTTTTGGGCTTCCAGATCGTTATAATTTTTTCCATCATCTTTTTTTTTGGGTGAGAGAACTGATCTAAAGGTCGGTCGTTCATAAGGAAGTGATACACATTTGCCCATATCTGGGTAATCATCCAAACCATCCGATTTGGTTTCAGCCTGATTTTCGACGATCAAACGAATATTAAATAGGTCTTTGGTTTATCTAGCTGGAAACTTAAGCGGCTACGACTTTGCACGGCATGCCATGCGCAATCCATGCATACGAAATGAGAAGGTGGTGGAAGGTGACTGCTGCGCTCTCCTCCTCGGTAGAATTAGAACCGATCCATCAAGAAATGACGTCGCCCAGCACAACCAACTCACAGCTAACACGGGGCTGCAGCTCTTTTTGGCCAGACCAGGGCAGTACACAGAGCTCTGAAGGGGGCCGCAGGATATTGACTTAAATCGGTTCATGGCCTTGATGGCCTTCGAGGTTATATGATGGCTGGAAACATTTATAGGTATAACAAGTAGTATAGTAGCCCGTCCAGCGACTGCTGCAACACTACATATTATATTAAATTCCCTCCACACGTGATGTATATACTCCGTTTATGGCTCAGCCCCCCCTAAAGCCCCCCCGCTGCCCATCGCAGATCGCCCGTCCCGGTCCATCCGCCGAGTATCAACCGGTCACTATGTTATTTTCACTGACGGCCAGCCAAAGAGAGAGAGAGAGTTTTATCTTATCTTAGAGGGCCGAAGGGGTATATTTCTTTGGGTTCCTCCACCTTCATTTTCACCTCAGCTCACGAGCGTCTGTCCGTCCGTCTGCACAGTTTGGTCCGTCCCTATCTCTGGCGAGAGATTTTTTCTTTGATCACGTCCGCGCCGTAATTACAATTTATACAGAATGTGAACCTTTTAATAGTTGCGAGGTGATTGTTGTTGTTGCTGCTGCAGTTGAACACTAAAAAGGGGGCAGTCGCTTTAGTGGCCGTTAATAGGTTCTATACAGCCGGCCGGGGGAATAAGGGGCCGTGCTGAGCGGGCCGAGAAAACAGAAAGATGGGGCGACTGTGGCGTGAAGAAGAAATTACGCCAGTATAGACGATACGAGCCGTCATCAATGTCTCAAATGTCTTGGCATTAGCATATATACGCGTTTTTATATTTCATCCAAAGTCTGAGCTAGAGAGTAGGAGCTGAGGCCAAAAAGTTTATGTCCGAGTGGCACGACGAGGTCGGAAAAAAAAGATGCCTGATAAAATTATTTATTTATTTTTGATTTTCTTTTTCCAGGTAAAAGAAAGAAAAAAAAATAAGACGAAAATGTGCGCAGTGTCGGGATGAAATAAGGCACCACTGGGGTTATAACACCGCCCAGGCGATTAAAAAGTGATTCAATTAAAATCAAACCAAATTAAAAACTCCCCCCAAATGTTGTTATTTTTTTCCGAAAGAAATCGTCGAACCGCCGCTCTTCTCTCAAACGATGGCCGATATCCCCATCAACATTTTTGGGGGAAGGAATAAGAAAGAAAGAAAAGTTTGGTTCTTGCACATCACGCAGCAGCAGAGTCCCGCAGTTAATAATCACCTTGGGGCCGGCTAATGTCCACTTTGTCCGCGTCGTCGACCGTGTTGAATGACTCGGGTATGGGCCGCGCTTCCAAGTTGCGGCTCACGGAATATGTTGGCGGTGGACGTGAGGGTCTCAGTTGCGCCCTAGCGCACCCCCAGCGCATCAACACAAGTCACGTAGTCCACCAGCCAAACAAAACAACAACACAAAATAAAGCGCTCGGCTGCTTAATTATCGCCGTACCTTATACTTAGATGATACTCGGTCCTGTCTCATTAATTAGCCCGTTATCTACTTTAAGCGACTGGATATAGGTGCCTGCCCGGCATAATCACGGGCGGTTTGCCTATATAATCAGGCGGACGTGGATGGTTATAATTCCAATGGGGGAAAAAAAGACTTCGGTTAAAAAGTGTCACAGGGAATATATGCGCCAATTGGTTCGGCTAAGAAAAAGTAGCGCAAACATCCAAGTAAAGTTCCACCCGTGAGTGTTACACTTTCCGACCAGACCGCGTTGGCTGATGGAAAATTTAATGACGGCGCGGAAAAAAAGGAATAACCGAAATGAGTTGGCGAAAATTCACGCATTCAAATCAGTCCCCGACGATGATGGGAAATTAATAACAGCCAGACGAATTAATATGCCGACGTGCCAAAATGAGAAACCGACGAATTCACGTCTGGGTTTCCCCCCCCCCCCCGATGACGACATCGATCGATTCATTGAAGCGTCGCTTAATTGGCCTAGTCCCATAGCAGACAACCGTTGGTTTGATTACATCATCTCCGTCCTCCCACACAGCGAGTCTACACCGCACCCAGATGGGCATTGTGTAACACACACATCACACCGCTATGAAATAACACACACACAACATGTGCTCCCGAAAAATAAAATAAAAGGCCTTATCTTTTATTTTATTTTTTTCTCTGTCAACTATAGTAATACCTCCTAAAAGGTAAATGACCGGCGGCGGTTTTTAATCGTTCCGGAGAAAAGAAAACAACAAAACATTTGATGCAAACAAGAAAAATGGGGATGACGTATATACGGTGAGTTAGTCGTGCACATTGGCCAGTTAAATGAAGAGCGGCACATCTGGCGATCTATATAGGCACACGCTACCATTTACACAATCAGAAATCGTTATCTTTATTATTGTTCAGCTAAAGCTTTGGCTTTAGTAGCCGCCATCCGTTTGAATGTTTCGGAGTCAAGACAAAATAGGGCGCCGCATTCTTCCGATGAGCGGTCAGTGAGCCATTAATTTCGATTCCCGCTACGTGTTTAAATAGTAGAGGAGAAAGGAAAGGATCTACAGCTCTCGTCTCTTTACGCTGGACACGTTATGTATACAATAATACAAAATACAGGTTTCGGCGGTAGGGGGCAAGGTATAGTAGAGAGATGGGTAAATATGCGCTGCGCACTACCACCACGTGAAGAGGGAGGGTCCTCGACACGAAAATAGTTAGCACACTTTAAAAAGAAGTTAATTGGACCGATCCCAGCGATCGGAGCAGCCGAGGCACCCTTTGGGCACCTTGGCTGCTAGCCCCCTTTGATTTATTACACCACACACGCTAGATCTTCCACGCTCTTCTCTCATCTCTCTTTGCGGCCCTTTATGGCGGCCGGACTCTGCCACCTTTATAACCTCAACACATCCGAAAATGGATCGTGGCAGGATATGCCCCCAAAGACGCATTTGCATATTCTTATGATTAAAGAAGAAGAAGTGGGGGGAATAAGAAAAGACAAATAAATAAGCCGATATTTTTAGATGATGATTATTATGTACCCCTTTTGGTTTCTATATATAGAGGAGAGGAATCGACTCATACGTATGTATGTATATAGCGTATAAATAAACATACACACTTTGAGCCGGGAATCTAATCGAAGGAATCAACTCAGCTCCGATCACGCGCGCTTTGTTATTTGGGTTGATTCATTCGACCGCGTACGCATCAAAAGATAAAACACCTGAAAAAAAAAAAAAATAAGTCGTTCCATATCCATTCAGATTGCAATGGCCCATTCGAAATTAAAATCTCCGGATCTATGTAATTCCCATAGATTTCCTGTGATATGAATAAAAAGGATCTCTTTTTTAGATATGTAAAGGGCGATTGGACGGCGAGAGGAGAGAAAGGGTCGAGAGAAAGAGATGGAAAGTCTCTACGAATATCTAATCAGCGGGATATGTACGGAGAAAGAGGGAAAAAAAATTGGATGCATCGATTGTTGGATGCATGTCTTAATTAGTCTTTTCTTTCTCTCTCTCTTTCTTTTTCTTTCTTTTTTTCCTTTTTGTTTCATTCGTTTTTATGGCTTTGCCCAGGACAACAATCTATTGATCGCCACTGGGCGCAATTCTGAATGGCCCTCATCGTTTTCTTTCCCTTTTTTTTTTTTTTTTTAAATATTACGACGACGGGAATCGAATTGCGATTAGAAATATGAGCCTTGTACGTTATTTTCTGCTGACAACAGTATAAACTATTACGGACTTTAACATAACCATCTCCGTTTTCCGTCCCATCGAGGTGTGGCCGCCGGCCAAAAAAAAACCAAACAAATTCTTCTTCTTCCCTTTCGTGGACTATTTTTAGTGCATATTATATCACACAAATGCAGCACTGGATCTTGGCTTCGTCCTTTATCAAATTCATTTTTCACAGAGGGAATTCGGTATATCCTTTTTATTGCGCTCTGACGTAACAACTGAAGCAGTTTCATCTGCTGCCGAATTCCACTGGCAGAAGAAATTTGAAAAACGGACGGCGCAAGAATGGCGCTGCGCGCAATCGGAATGCGCGCACCCGCGTTCTGGAAAAAGCGGTCGGAAATGTTTAAACGTGCCGTCACATCCAGTCATAATGACGGCGATGATATGCGCCGGGCAACGAAAAATAGAATGCGACGTGCATACTGTTCATCGTTTTGGTTGAAACGGAGTCAAGGCGAACAAAACTGCCTTTGCTCGTGTTTGTACATCACCACCCGATTAGAATTTAGAAGAACCGGATCCGACCTTTCTGATAGTTACATAAGAAAGAAAGAAAAAGAAAACAGGTCCGCTAATTGAACTGGCGCTTTATACAAAAATTAATGGACAGGCCCATTTTTATTTTTCTTTTTTTTTTCAATGGCTGATTTATATTTAACGACCTGTCAGGAAAGAAATTTTTTCAATACAACTCGTCTGCCAATGTAATAACGAGCCATCCGACGCCTCTGACGTGATATCCGGGACTCAGATTGCGGTGGGCTGCCTGGGCTATAGTGGCGGGCGGTCATCGTGAAATCGTCCGCTCAATCGTTGCGCTGGCCAAGGCTGCTATATGTAAGATTTCCCAATCCGTAGTATATTAGCTATAGATATTGCTTTGAGGTTGCCTTAAACTTAATGTTTTATTCAGGGTTCTCTCCCATTTCTTTTGGTAGATGAACGACATGGGCACCGCGGGTGGGTTCATCCCGGGCTGATTCACTGTTTCATGGCCCGTGATACACCGAATCCGTTTCCATGAAATGAAAAGAAAAAGGCTGTATAGATACACGAATCCTTGTCGCCCGGGTCCCGGGCGGTCCAGCACCGTGGCTCGACACTCTTTTTCACGGCAGTCAACTTATGCGCGTCTATAGGAAAGATGAAGTTCGGACGAGAGATAAAAAAATGAAAAAGGTAAAATACTCGGCAGCCGATATACTATACGATCGCCTTTGGACACATGTGTGCTCGACGCTGCACTAGATCTACACTGGAATAGATAAGAGCAGCGTAGAGAGAAAAGGAGAATGGTTAAATTTCGTCGGTTATCAGCGATACATCGGAACGAATTGCGCTGCTGTCAGCTCAGCGTCCAGCACAGTCTATAGCTTTTAGTTTAAGGCAAAGTTGGGCCAGTCCAGCGTCTAGCGCTGTTGAGAGAAACATTTCCAAAGCAATTACTCGAGCTGGCCAAAAAGAAAAGAGATCTGCTGGCCAAGCGTGCCGCACGATCGTTCCCCGTTTTGGGAGAGAGTCGGAGCAGGGCCCCAGCCGATAGTCCGCGCACGTCAAAGCGACGATGATCGGACGGTGATAAAAAGCTGCAATCTTTTTCATATTTATTTACAATGTTCCGTGTGTGTGTGTGTGGAAATAGAGAGAGTCGATGAGGTCCAGCATTTAACGGTCCGCTCATGCGATCATCACCACCAACAAGTTTGCTGGCCTGGCCGGTCAAACTTGGACTGTGCCTGGCCCCGATAATCATTTGTCAGCCCCAATCACGCGTAAAAGGAACTAGCAGGTGATCTATAGTGTAGGTCACGCTTCTTAATTCATCTTAACCCCTTGCCCAATAATGCCTATAGCTCTGAATAATTACGGCTGAATGGGGAAATGTATGACGTATACTCAACGAGCATCGACTTATTCTTTTATTTTTTACTGCAGAGCCCTCGGGTCTTTGACAACTTCTCCTATTTCGTGTGTGTGTGTGTGTGGAAAGAAATAAAAACATTTCTCCAGCTCGGCCGAAAAATAAGATTTCATTCGGTTGATGTTGAGCAAAAGGGCATCAAGACATTCCAGGAGTGTGGACCCTGGGATTTTATGCCTCTGATGGTAGAGGAGTTGGATGAGAGCGGAGAGAGATGATCACACGCTATTAAGATACACTAAAAGAGATATCAGAAGAAATGAGAGAGAAAAAAGAGCCAGAGGTCCTTTCTAATATAGCCCTTCTCTCTCTCTCTCTCTCTCTCTCCGCAACGATATTACACCACGGAAGATTCTAATAAAAACCCGCCCGCTCTATACCTACTACATATAGTCCCGCTGCATCTACGAGGTTATAGACGCTGGGAAGATATGCAACAACGAGGGGGTTTGGGTAATGTCTATAAGATGAGAGGAGGGAAAGAAGAAGAAGAAAAACCATTTTCAAAAGAAGTGGACTTGTTGGTGTGGCGGTTAACATCTTCACTAAGACTATTACAAGCGGGAGAGAGAAGAGAAGGGGGGGGGGGCTATTAGCAACTTACAGACACTCCTAAATATAAAAGAAGCTCGGCACATTCGGTTGCCGTTTAACAGCCGTCCGATATATATATTCAAAAAAAAAGAAAAGAAAAAAGGTGAAATAAAAATTTCAGGAAAAAAGAAAAACGGGTTGTGCTACCTCATAGCGCATAAGAGAGAGAGATATGCATATGTAAAGATATGCACGTACGTATTCAAATTTATGGAGTGACACAAATATGTGTGTGTGTACAATTCTGCCGTGATACTTTGATCGGCAATTTTTCTTCCTCTCTCTCTCTCCCGTCGAGGAAGAAAACGTTTCAGCCGCACATATCTTTTTTCACGTTTAATGATTTCGGGCTACACGTCATCAAGGACGTGGGTATTAACATAAAAATATAGTAGCATAGTACTATAATACTATCCATGCTGCTGAACCGTTGTGGTTGCCGAGTGGAAAATAGTAGTCCCGGCACATCGACTTTTTGGCAATCTCCTGTCCTTTCTCTCTTGCGAGATAGTTCCCTTCCTTTTTTGACAGAAATGGAATGAAAAGAAGAAGAAGAAGAATGTGATGTGACTTTGGCTTCAATGCCGCCTTTTGTGTACCAGCCGTATGGGTACGGTTGTTAACTGTGTGACGTTGGGATTCATTTTCTTGTTGGGATATCGCAGCGCATTGTCGGGACCCACTTCTTTTTCGTTCGTTACTTTCAATAAGAGGCTCAAATTGACCGGCAGTCGCCCCGCACGCACTGAGCACGGAGGACTACCCGGCGCGCCAATTTTCAAAAAAAAAATAAAAATAAAAAAGGGACGAACAATACAACGTTAATAGAGAGAACAGAAGAAATATCTGCCGAGCAACCAGAAAAAAAGCCAAGTACGAAAAAATATTTGTTCGTGAGAAATTCTGATTTCCCCCTCGGAATAAATGGCGCGATCGGGAGCGAAAAGAAGAACGACGACGACGACCGGCGGTCAAGAAAAGAAAAAATATAAATCCGAACGACTTTTTCTTCTAAAAACAAATTGTCGTCCATTTTAATATATTTTTTTGGAGGGGGTAGTAGTCTAGACTCTTTTTCTGTGTCTTGTTCCTCTTATTCTGCGTACCCAGAGGAATCCCACATTCATCTAATAAACGAAGTTGTGCCATTAGCGGACGTCGGCGGTTTTCTCACGCTATTTCTTTTTTTTTTTTTTTTTTCGGTTTTCTTTTTTGTCTTTTCTCTCTCTTCTCAAAGTTGTGATGCAATCAGCATATAATGCACGGCGCTGTGGGCACACACACGGTAGTAGGGGCAGACCCGAATAGGAACCGGCCCGCGTATCTCCACATAGAGCACGGCCGGGGCTATATGTAGGCAAATGCGTCTAACCAAAGTGCCAAGAACTTTGTTGCGACGGAGGCTACTTGTAGCTGGGCATTTCTTTTTTTGGTTTTTCTCTCTTTGTTTTTACTTCTTTTAACTCCCGTCCGTTCCCACACATTCGATCAATGGCCTCCCTCCCCGACTGACCGCAAACTCATTGGGACCCACGGCCCACGACGTCTCAGGTCAGTTCACGCATGGCTATACTATAGTCCCTTTTTTTACCTAATCTCTTCTTATATGTACCTGTTCATTGTTTTTCTTTCTTTCCTTTGGGATGAGACTGGAAAATATTATTTCCTTTTTTTATTTTTTTATTTTCGCATTATTAGCATAGACGCAGCAATTGTCTTTTGTTTGGGTCGGAGATGCAGAACAGGAAACGCGAAAACAAATAAATTACAAAAAAAAGGAAGGAGGTTGAACGTAGACGCAGTTCAACGGGACAAACAAAAAAACAACAAGCAGGTCCCATCCAAAAAATGATATCATGCGCCGCGTTGTTACAATAAATAAAAAAAAGATGCGCTTTTCTTTATTGGGTGATTATTATAACTATACCGGCGTCGCTCGTCTCTGCCTTATATATCCGTTCACGCGCTTGTACATCCCCAGAAAAATATTCACACCGTTTACAAGCTCCATTAGACTTTGGTGTGCCATACCGTCGCACCGTTGGAAAAAAAACATAGAAGCTAATAAGTAATAACGTCTATCCTCGTCTCGTTTTGTGTTTTTATTAAAAGAAAACAACAACCGGGCCCCGGAGAGTGTATAAGTAGGAGGAGATATGGCCATAGCCCGTCCGTCTGCCTTGATATACACACAAGGCCGGTAAAACATATCCAAGTATATATACTATATAATATTTTATGCAAGTGAATGAAGAGAGCGGTCGACTGCTGCTGGACTTATGGCGAGGTTATTTCAAATACTTTTTTTTTCCAGAGCTCGGACTCATTAAACGTTGACGACACGCCATCAACGCCAACGCCGCCGCTCTCTCTCTCCCACCGTCGCACCTCCTTCTTCTCCTCTTCCTCGTAAAAGAAAATGAGCAACACACATTTTTTTATTTTAAATCCAGCCGCCAGAAATTTTGTTTAGATTACGTCCGTGTGAGAGACTAGACACATAGAGTATGAGTAGCATAAATGGGTATCAGCAATAGGTGCTGCTTTACCTTGCCACTCTACTACGGAGCATTTGCTGTCTGATATGTCTCTCGGACGCTCTTCTGCGGTGATAGACTCGAAATTGCGTTTCCCGTACACCTTTTTGAGACGCAGCACGTCGTGTAATTGGCCATATAATACATCGAGATACGGCTGTCTAGAGAGTATTTAGGATACGTGTGTATAGACACGGGGCCCCTTTTTTTTTCTTGTTTCAGGTGTTGACTCTTGTGTGTCGGCAAATTTCTATACGATAGAGCTCCTTATTATTATTATTCCCATCGTCCACTTTGCGTTGTTGTTGTGTCGGGCGGTGTCGGTGCCGCATGTCGGATGAATAACGACAGCCACCAGCCACGGCGGCTGATGTGATAGGGTGTATTATAATACCATTGCGATCCCGCTGCGTTTCGTTTTGGGGATTACGGGATTCGATCAATTCGAGCGATGATGGGAGACCATCACCGCCAAAAGCGCTTGCCAGTCAAGCGCGTATTGTGGCAAGATAAAAATAGATTTTTGTTTGGGCTGTACGGAGATTGGCCATTTTTGTAATTTGACGAGTGGAATCTTATTATACATGCCCCAGCATTTCTTAATTTCAGAATTGGAAATCTTATTTAAGAATAATAAGATTTCCAATTTAGTAAATCTAGTATTTAAAAAAAATGAATAATTATTTTTTTTTAAATACTCGATTTTTTTTTGGCGCCGAGTTTGATTTACGTACAACCGTAATCCTCGTCTGGGATATTCGAATGTGTAAAAATAACCCAAATGAACCAAAAATACCGAGTACACTTATTCAATTCTGTCTTTATTGACGAAAAAGAGGAGGCCGATAAAGGTGCCGGCGCTCTCTTGTTGTCGCCAGATTAGCAGAGTCATCCAATCGGCCACTCTCGATGTGACGTCGGCACAGCCAAGTAGCCAACAACATCCATTGATAAGAGGGGCTTATCATACAAGAAAACATCATCCGCACCTATACACACAGCCACTTGACCGTGAGGGTAAACAATCCGTAATCCGCGTGATAAAAAAGAAAAGAAGAACGAACCTACCAACCGGAGTCAGTAAAATAAGAATTCGGCGGCACCTGTACCTGTACATACTATAACAAGAACTCGGAATATAAAAACATTAATCACGCGACGCTAGTTTTTTTTTCTTTAATTTTAATTTCTTAATTTAATTTATGTGGACGTGAGCAATCGCGAGCGTGCGGGGATTTAGATTCAACTGACTGGTTGCCGTTTTCCACGTCTTTTCGATCTTCTTTTTTAAATCAAATATCCCGAACGGAAAGCGGCGCGCGGACGTTACGACGAGTGCAAAGAAATAACTATATGGTCGTTTTTATTTTATAAACATCACTCTCGGCGGAATTCCCGAAAACTGTTGGCCGTCCAATATAAAACCCAGAGTCGTGATTAATGACCGCCCAATGGACAAATCAAATCTTGATTCGCCCATTTTCTTTTCTTCTTCTGGGAAACTGAGCTATCCTCCGCGCTCAGAAGAATTTCTTTTTTCTTTCCATATATTCCTGTACTCACCACGAGCCCTGTGTATATACCTGTGTGTTTTTCACATCACCTGCGCAGAGGAACATTCGTCCAACATCTGCTGGCCAACAGCGGCCAGCAGAGTTTGGTCGATGTTAAAAAAAATAATAATAATAACGACATCATCAGGAGCAGCACACAGCGGCAATCGAGACAATTTCAACCCAAAATCTCGCCGTGTGGTCCCCCCCGTCAGTTTCCAAAAGCCAAATTCACATTCGAAAATTGAGATGCTGCTGTGGATATAACGAAGCCAAAGTGAAATCACCTTTTGATATCTGCCAGTATAGTATTATAGTAGCTATATTCTCTGCTGCTGTTGTTGTGAACCCTATAGAGTAATAACCTTGTCATTTCCCGTTGTATCAAACGTGTAATTACCTATGCTGCTGCTGCTGTGTATCTCGCCAGACGCAAGTAGCTTATTGTCAGTCGGAAAAAGCTCGGACGTAAAGTGCGGATTCATCTTTGAATGTGACGACAGCAGCGGTCACCGTTGGTCATTCAACACCAGAAAATCTCAAGAGGATCTCAAAGATAATTCCCCAACGTAGAGGACACACTGAGAGATGATGATTCGAAAGCCTCATCATGTTCAGTCCCCACACAATAGCCAACAAGGGCTCCATGCTTTTACTCTGCGTAACGTCACACATTTCTATCCACTTCCGAGAAAAAAAAATCCCCCCAGACTCCACAGACGTCAGCATCAAGTACAGCCACAACCGAAAAAAGACGTGGTAGACTCTGTGTGCATATGGATACACACACAAGTGTGACAAGGCAATCTGTTTTGATTTTTTTTTCTCTCTCTCTCTCGGCTGCCGCCCGCCACGGGAGGTGCTGGCAAATGTGCACTCGGCTCTTTTCTCTTGATGATGACGTCTGTGAGCTGCTGTTCCTAGGCTTCACCTGACGTATTTTCCCATGCACGTATAGGTCTATACGCGGTGTATTATGCTATTTATATAATCTATTTCTATAAACCGCGGGATATTCAGACAAATGTGTCCTCGGCAACACAGCGCGGTGCGGCTATATTATACATATACACTTTTAGAATTGAGTCAAAAGATGTTTGTACAAATAAATTTGGAAATGACCAACAAAAGAGGAAGGACGACTGTGAAGGCGACATTTCTCTTCTCCAGTTGACGGATTGTCCTCTCTCCATTCACATCCGTCGCGGGTGATTTGAATGCCAACAGGAGGATCAGCCGGGACCCACACAACAACACGCCGGTTGTGTGAAAAGCGAAACGGTGGCAGACGGGAGAAGAAAAAGAAGAAGAGCCGCGACGGTGCGGCCGTTTGTGATTATCACGGTCGTACAATTTACCATCGCAAACAAAACAAGAGGAAGAAGAAGAAGCCGCGCCGACTTTTTTTTGGAAAAAAGGAGAAAGAAATCGACGACGCTGGGCTGTTCAAAACGGTTAACCGAATCAAACCGTTTCCAATTGGCTCATCAGCAGACACATAACCGACCGAGAAATGAGGAGCGAATAAAAGCCGGGACGATAGACCGAGATAACATCATCACACAAAAACATTGATGGCGATATTCTCTCAAGAGATTTCCACTGCGGGTAGCTCTCTCTCTCTCTCCCAGCGTGAGCAGCAAATGTCTAAACTGCAAGAGGGGGGATATAGAGAGTCATTCGAATGTTCCACACATCAGAGATACACGTACAGTAATAGTTGCAGTAAAAAAACGAGTGGGATTTAGTCGCTTTTATCGCCAGAGATGGTATTAGACACCACATCAAGCCGGCACGGCTGTTCCTTCTGTTGACCACCCGTGAGTTATATGTACTGCTGCCGTTGTCTTTTTTCTTCTTTTTCTTTAGCCTATACACGATCGTATATTCCTCGATGACTCTCATCATCATCATCTAGCTTAGAGAGACAATAGCGGCCGGGACGCGCTCTTATACAACCGAGCAAATCGTTCTCGTCCCAAAAGAAACGAATAGACTTTTTTGTTTTGTTTCTTTGGCTGGCGTCTTTATTAGACTGGTCGATGGCGTGCTAATGAGCAATTTACCTTCTCGTCGCTTAAATTTTCCATCCACTTGACTCTCTCTGCGTCTTTTTGTGGCCTTTTGGGTCTCGCGCTGTAATTCCCGGCATTTTTCGGCAATCGTTCAATAATAAAAAAAAAAGTTTTAGAGAAAAAGAATTTAAATGTAGACGAGATATAACCGCCCGAGTATATGACGTCTATGGTTTCTCTGATTGCGCTGAAATTGCAGAACAAAAAGAACAAAAAGATAAAAGAATAGACGCGAGGAATGTCGACTCCTGCTGTTGCTGGCGCTCCGCTTTTTCTTCTTCTTCCACTTCTCGTTTTCCATATGCAACGCAGGGAGAGGAGAGAGAGAAAAATGACCTGACAGTTGGAAATGAAGGCGAAAAAACTTGGTCGACTCGAGTCGTTATTGTCGTTAACTGTTACGTGATACGAGTAGATATGGCGATTAGCGATATGGAAACCTGACAGCCCTTTGTTTTTCACAGCATATAGATATGATACTATCATCATATCTACATAACAGAGGAATGTAATCAAATGGACAAAAATTAATTTATTTTGGCATTCCACCTTTGGTTGCCATGAAGTGCCAGTGTGGCGGCAAGACCCTCTTGGCGGAAAAAAAATTGTTCAAGTTGATTTACTTCAAGTGTTTCAAGTTCAAATATTTCTGAATTTGATTGTTGAAACCCACAAAGTTGCGAGATACAAAAACAGGCCTGATCTGCAGTCGTTCTGCAAAACGTGAGCTGTTTAATGAACCCTGACTGACAAGAACAAAAAAAAGCAAAAGAAAACAGTTTCAGCCAGCTGCATGATGTGGCCCAGGAATAATCGTACTCCGTACTCCGCAACGATTTAAAATCAACCCCACCAAACGGTCAAAAAGGAAGAATAGAGATGAATTTGTCCTACCTTTAAGCCTGGGAAATACGGCCAGGCTTCCACAGGTGCTCCATCCAGCCACAGAAAAGTTTAATCCACCAGAGGAGGGATAGGTAAAAGGGAGTCCTCGTGAATACACCCACACTCGCATGGGCGTACACGAGAACATTTAAGAAAGGGGAAAAGGAGAAATCCTTAATTCGGTCGACACTGGAAGTTTCTCCAATTGAAGAGGATGCTGTTTATCTAAATAAAAAATTTATAAGTTACGAAAAATATTTACATCAGAAACAATAAAAAGCAAGAAGAAGTTGAAAATAAGACATTTGTAAACCAGGGGTAAACCCTAATTGTTAATAAACAGGGGAATTGAAGGTTTCCCTGTAGTAAATTGCATTTGTGCAAGTCATGCATTATTAAAAAATCTGGCAGGTCACATGCAGGTTGATAAAAGTAACGAGAATTATTACCTAAGTGAGGATGCTGTGATTGTTGCTGGTGGTAGGAGGTCAACAGTCAAATCATATGACTGGAAGGCGCACAAGCAAAACTTTGTTGTTACGATGGCTGGCTCAGGCCTGAAATCTGCACAGAGTAAAAGGTTACATTTAGTGCAAACAATCTGTCATGCATCGACAGGGGGATAAATAATGCAGGTCAGGAAGTAACAATTCACAAACTTGGAACAAGTTTAACTCTACTATTTTTAAAGCTCCAACAATCATCCCATTTTTATTGTGAGTATTTACCCGCCAAAACAGCATGGAGTGGAGAGCATGGAAAGCTGCGACACCAAAGTTGACATGACGATGACCACATTTTTGTAACTTAATTTTCGTGCATCCATGTTCTAAAAAGTGATCGTTCCGTTTTTAATTGGAATGTTAGTTTTATCGTTGTCTGTGGTCTCATTGTCGAACTGGTCGAACTTGTTAATGGAAGGAAGGAACGAAATCTTCGAATATCTGATGAGCAGACGACACTAATATTCTAATTAGCAATACTTAAGATATCGATTAGAATTCATCAAAAATCGACCCCTTCCCTAAATCAAAACCGCAAAAAACGATAAAAAAGCGATTTAATCGCTCAAAATCTTGGAACCCAAGTGGGAATTAATTTTATTCTCTTTTTTGCCCAAATGTTTTCGTGTAACTTTATTATTAAAAAAATTTGCGCTGTGATGATTCAATGAAGACAAATTTTAGCCGGGAGATTTCAATTTCTCAACAGCAGATGTGATTACGAGGTACTGATGACGTGCAAAAATTCCCTTGTGAAGAAAGCAAAGAAAAAATAACCCTTTTTTTTGGCGCATTGATAATAACCATGTGTGTCCAGCCGGTGGGTGTGTACTGCTATAGTCTTGTTTCATGCATGTTAGTATACAGCACATACGTATAGTTATTCAGCATGTTTCTTTCTTCTTATATTATTTGCTGTTATCTGCGCTGTCCAGTCAAGCGACTCTATCCCAGCCAAAAATTCCTGGGCGGAGGGGCGCGCTTGCTGGACTATACGGAACATCTATCGTATGCGTACATCTCTGGCCGGACGGATTCGCAAGTATGAATATGAGATTTTCAACGGTGACTCCCCAAAAATAAAGTAAAAACCGCAGACGGATTGCCATAAGTGCTGTCTGTAAAAAGTGACCGGTGCGCGAGATTTTCGCTGTACATTTCTTATGCGTTTTCTTTTTTATTTAATATTATTGTATTACGGAATGGGAAATATTTTGGGGGAAAAAGAAAAACGAAACAAAAAAATGATTATCTCGCACTGATACATCACGTCAAATTATTTTGATAGCAAGAGGGAAATATAAGAAGAAGAAGACCCAGAAGAAAACAATTCTGATTTTTTATTTTATAAGACGCCATGGGAAAATCGGACGCCTGGGAAAATAAGACAACAATTTTCTTTGGCTGGCCTATTCTGGTTGTGTCCAGTGTGTGTGTGTGTGTGTGTACACACCATATCCCGTTTGTTTGTAACTTGTTGGGCCAGCGAAATAATCCAGCCTTTTTGGACAGTGGTCGTCGACCAAGAAGCCAAGAGAAAGAGAGAGGGGAAATAATAAATAGATATTTAATAAATGGTACGGTAGACGAAGGGAAGTGTGTGTGTGTGTACATACGTATGTAAGTTATGTCCTTTTTTTCGGTTTGCGTTCTGGCGGCCAGTGATTGATCTATTCTCCCATCGCCCTGACTTGATAAATAGACGAATCAATCAGTTTTTATTTTTTTTTTAACCATTGCGGTCTTTCTATTTCTTTTTTCTCACTTGATTCTCTTTCTTCTTTATCTTCTTATGGCCGTAATAATCCGACACGCAGAATTGAAAGAATTCCCCGGTCGCTGTAGCACGGAAACTTCCTCGAGCGCCATTTTTCATATCTATCTCACCCAAGCAAAAATTTTATCAGAGGCAAAACTATACTATTATTTATAATAGAATTCTTTCCAATCGCGCCCTTCATCTTCTTGCTGTGGCATTTATCAGATTGTTCAAAGCTGCACCGATTCATTCAGCAATTTGAGCCCAAATCCGACGTTTTGGAACGCTGATGGAACCGACAGATAATATAAACGTGCGTAAAAGTCGCCACATAACAACGGGAAAATCGGCCATTTGAAGCGAAAAAAAAACGGCAATCGCACAAAAGAGATCGCCAAGGTTCGCAATCGCGGAATCGCGGGAATCGAAAACCTTTTTTGGGTTGGATTTCCCGGATTCCGGAATTGTTGCGGTTGTCAAATCATTGCCAAACCGCTCGCGGATGGCCGGCAGAGCCCATCACTCACCGCCAAACGTCAGTTCTAAATAGGACGCGGAGTCTATCCTGATATAACTTTCCCTTTTTCTTCACCCGATTGGTTATTGTGCCGCTGTGACCGACGAGGATATATGTACTTATGGGAATCTATGGCGACAGATATTGAGGTTCACTGGCCCACCTTTCTCATCGCTTGGCTCCTTCGACTATTGATAAATAATAACTGGCTTTTGATGGTTAAAAAGAAACTGTATCGATATCGGGGGGGAGGATCGTGAGTTTGTGTACTGAAAACCTCAAAACTTCTTTTATTTTTTTGGGAAAAGGGGTTTTTCCCTTGGCTTCTTGATTCGATGCCATTATTATCGCGACCGACCATTACCCATTTGAATGAACACCCGCAAAAGCGTTTTTTTGTTTCCACTCGGTGATGGCTAGCTAGATATGGCGTCCCACATTTCAACCCCTCAAGTTAATGACGAAGGATTTTTATGCTGCCGTATATTCGAAATGAAAAGACAAAAAGAAACGGAAGATGACGACGGCGGCTGGGCAGTGATGCGCAAAGCAATCGGCCAGTAAAATAAAAACACACAAGAAAAATAGAAATAATAATAACCAAAAGTAAAAAAACGGACGGAAGGAAACAAAACAGAATTTCCCATGCCGCGATATTACATAAAAAGGAAGGAAAAGAAATGGATATAAAACTATAGTCGACTCTCCCGAGGTCCAGAGGTGTCCAAAGTCGCCGCGCGGTCACTAATCAGAAAATAAAAAAAATTTGGGAAACAACGAAAAAATAAAGGAAGGAAAAATAGTATTTCCAAAGAAGAAAAAGAAAAAAAAACAAAGCAATGACCGTCGAACCACCACATACAAGTCGCCGCCTTGTGTAACGCACCAGTGACACACAGCACACACAAACTTCTCTCTTTTGTACTGGAACTAATTCGCTGGTAATGGACGCGATCCGAGCGTGCTGCCTAGCTGCCCTCATCATCCAACCAGCCAACAACTAGAACCAAACTTTTTGGCTTATTCCCTATATAGTTGTATTAGCTTCTTTTTCCCAATTGTCTCCGGTAGTCTTTTTTTTCTCTCTCCTAATTTACGGACTTTTATAGCACCAAAGTGCACCACCGTTGACATGTGAATGAATTACTGGGCCAATTGAATCATTGTCCAGGTATATACATATTGTATTCCTTTTTTTCTTTTTTTAAGAATAATACACCGGTCACAAGCCAGTGACTTTTGCTTCTTGTTTGATATAATGTGCAGACCGTAAAGTATAGCCAAGTCTACATCACTCGATTGTGTGTGGGAGACGTCCGCTATATCACGCGGGATATATAAGAGTCTCCCCCCTCAAAAGAAAAAACCCGAACCCAATGTATATTCCCGGCTTCTTTCAGCTGCGTCTTCAAGTCATTTCATCCAGCAGCGGCGCA
This sequence comes from Daphnia pulicaria, assembly GCF_021234035.1. Taxonomy (NCBI): domain Eukaryota; kingdom Metazoa; phylum Arthropoda; class Branchiopoda; order Diplostraca; family Daphniidae; genus Daphnia; species Daphnia pulicaria. Next base: position 1,513,424 of record NC_060914.1, on the reverse strand, counting down.
GCAGTTGGGGTTAGGAAGTCGTCGAGGCGCGTCGCGACGCCACACCGTCATGTTAGTAACGAGGAGGCGGGCGACTTGATGACTTTTAACGGTGGGCGACGTCGGTCGGTCGGTCGGTCGCCGTCGATGTCATAACGCGTCCCGAGAAGAGGAGGCGGATGTGGCGTTTCAACAATCAAGAAAAAGAAAAAAAGAACTTTTTTTTTGCTTTTTGTCGTTTTGTGTCGCAAGTGCTGCACGATGTCTCCCACGTTCTCCACTTGCGCCATCTTTTTCCAACTGCCGGACCAGCAAGAAATACTCTACGGTCTTATTGCCACTGTGTTGTTGTAGCCAGTGAATTTATCATGACTAGAGTTGTTCGGCAATGGCTATAGAAATCATCAACCCGCTCCGCCGAGTGTGAACTGCCGAAAGAAAAGTCAAGTTCCGCCGACTACATTTACCCAGAAGCGCGGCCAGCAAATCGGCATCGCGTGAATCAGACGAATAAGATAAACGTCCAAGGCATATACACTAGCAACCAGCAGCCAAAGTCCCGGGCCGGCACACGAATAATCTAATACAAGAAAGAAATAAAAAGGCTCATAACATAACATTCGATGGATAATATCCGCCCACCGATCGTCCTGTCCAAATTGAGTCGGCATCCTACCATGGCCACAAGAGCCACAGCCGCTTGAACGTTTTCTTTTCTGTATAGATATTCTCTTTCCGTTACGATCGACCGGGGCCTTTTAAATATATTTTTTGTGTTTCTCGTTTTCTGGCCGCCACGCAACACGTCCCTTATAATAACAAACGCGCAAGACACACGTTGACTTTAGGCTGCCAAAACTGTAAAAAAGAGAAATGAACGAATTGGTCATCGCTTGATGGTGGACGTTTCGATCGACTGTTCTCACGCGAGCCAAGGGAAGCCTCCCTTTTTTCTTCTTATTTTTCCTTTCAAAAAAAAAGATAACCTGTTGTTATTTAGTTTTGGAGATAGCTCCTTGTTTCTATATCGTCGAAGTAGCTAATTCGTCCTCTCCTCCCCATTCGAGTGTGTCTGTGTGTGTGTCGTGCGAGAGGAGCGCCGCGTGAGCGCCAGTGATTGATTCGATCCATAAATCTAGATCGCCTTGTGTTGGTATAAGAAGACGAAAGAGAAAAGCCAACAAATATAGGAGGGACGACGACGATGAAGCGCGCGGAGCCCATCAATATTTATTTGAAAGAGCAGCAGCCAGCAGCGCAAAGAAAACAAACAAGCAACAACCAACAACAACAAAAAATGAACGAAATAAAACTATAATAGCAATTTTCTCTAGAGTTGGTTATTACGTATCTTATTATTTGGCTACTCTCCTTTTTTTTTTTTTTGTGCAAAGTCGTTTCGCTCACGCAACTTCTCATCAGCTGAGACAACACATAACCGTCCAGTTATTTTGAATGCGCCAAAAGATTTGTTACTTTCTTCTAGCGACGAAAGCCGCAAAGTCAAAAGGAATAGGGAGAGAAGGTCGTTGGGTCTATAATACGATCGACACACGTGTGCGCATCTCTATCGCCACGGTGGGTATATATATGTAATGGACAGCCCGATGGAAGTGAATCGAGAGCTTGTGATATTATACGACGCGCATTTAATGGGCGCAAAAAAAAAAGAATTTCCCCGATGAACCGCAATTTGGTGAAGAGCAAACACACACACACACACAGCAGCAGTTTGCAAGGATATGATGATGATATACGCCGTTGTAAATCAGCAGCGCAGCCAGAAAAAATAAAAATAAAAAAAAAGTTCCAGCGTCGCCGTCGCCGTCGCTCCGACATCTGGACCCTCTCTCTCAAAATTCAGACATATTATACAACGCCAGGAATATTTAAATAAAGTTCTTTTTTAGCAGCAAGAGAGAGAGAGAGAGTTGGAAAAGAATAAAAAATATAACAGCATACAACCCGCCTCCTCCCGCGCGTTTCACAAAAGCCGCGCGCGGACGCATATTAGTCCGCGCTGGATTTTTTTTTAAAATAAAGTCGCGGGACGTCGAATCAAAAGACGCGCCACACCATCTGCCCGATGTACATATATATACGTACATATATAATATGCGTGCGGATGGGTGGCGCAAAAAGGAGGCAGTTTTTTAGCGTCGAGGATTCAATTCACGGCAGCCGAGGCATCAACCGTAATTTATTAACTCGACGTGTTTGTCTTTCTTTCTTTCTTTAGATTTGTCATTTTTTCCAGCACCACACAGGCCTGGGAATGGTGTCGTGTGTTATTCTCTCTCTCCCGTTTTTTCTTTTAAATTTTATTTCTTCCGCTTTCCATTTTTGCGTCTGATGTTTTTGTTTGGGCTGTTAAACGAGTTGACGTCGGGAGGATTTATCTCTCCCGATGATGGATGGCCGACCAGACCGTTTTTGTTTGTGAACTGCTGCGCTGTGGGCCTCTGTGAATAACCCCAGCACACGGATGAAAGAAAAGAAGAAGACCTCCAAAGGTGTTGTGTACAACAATCTCTATGAAAATGGCGTCAAAGAAATCAAGAGGCAGCTCATTAATATCAAAGTGAAAAAGCAACAGGTTAGAAAAGATGTTGCTACTTCAGTGTGGGGCTGAGGCTGCCGGATGGCGATACGTCATCTTTTGTGTGTGGCAGGGAGAGTGGACCGTTGGTGATGGGGTCCCGGGCAAAGGTCCCGGTCCAATGATAAATCCCCCACGGATGCGCGGTAAGGGTTGAAAGAGTCCACGCCAAAAAAGAAAAACGAAAGACAAATGGATAAATATAGAAAACGCGACGAGACAGGCGGAAGACAAGCAATTCGACCCATTGCCCGTCGTTTGCGATTGGTTCCGCCACTGCCGCCGCCGCCCCCCTGCCGTCACGTCACCACCACACACACACACCGACACTCTCCGATGAGGCCAGCCAACATTATGTACACGCACTATAAGAACCTATATCCAATTTTGGGAGGATGAAAATCTCCCGGCTCCTTCACCATTTTTCGATATAAGCAGATTCACCTCCTTTTTCGGTCGGCCCCTTTTCCTTTCCAGTCGTTTCGGAAGATCTTTTTTGACACCTGGTAATGCCCAATTCCCTCCCAGCTGCTACTGCTCTTCTATTTACGTGTGTCTGATGCGACGGATCGAAGGTGAATTCAATATATCCCGTAAGTAAATTTTATTTCCTCTACTTTTTGTTTATTATTTAAGCAGTCCGGCTATGCTATACATGTGCGTGTATGCCTAAATATAGAATTAACGACACATTGAATTTTTCTTTTTCTATTTTAGACTCGCGGGAAAATAAAATAAAAAGAAAAACCTGTTGCTGTTTTGAACGCCATTTTTACACAGTTTACACAATTGCGCCTCTCGACAAAAGAAATGAAATAAATAAAAAGAGAAAGAAAACAGAAGAAGGGGGGGGGGGGATAAAAGAGCGAGGGAACAACAACAACAACAACAGCCGAAAAAAACCCCCAGAAATGAATGGGTAGCCCAACAAATAACTTAAAAAGTAAATAATAGTCCAGGGGAAGATAAATCTATAAAAGAAAAGAAAAGAAAAATAAGAAGAAGAAGGGAAACAAGTCACTCGTGATTTACTGTGAGAAGCTGCAAACTTATTGCCATAGCGCCCAGCGCTCGTTCTGCTGGATATATAGCGGTAGTGCGTGTGCTGTGCTGGGCAATGCGAAGTTGGCGGACCTACTCCGCCTCTATAGCCTTGCTTCGTCGGCTGGGCTGCCAGTGCGCGCGCATTACCGCCCGTTTATGTCAACTAATGACGTTATAAGTACAAGACTTTCTGGGCCACTGGCCGGCGTCCGCCAACTCCCAGCCAACCAATTGGTATTAAAGCCCTTGCTGCCTATACACAGTGGCTATACACACTCAGACCCCCATCCGCCTAGGAAAAAATAATAAAGGACGGACGAAAGAAAAAGAAAAAAGGCTCTCACAGTTGCCGACCGAAAAAACCGCCCGCTCCACTTTTGATTTATCGACACAGGAAAAACGGAAAAAAACAACAACAACAACAACAGAGAACCTGGCGCAGTTCCAGTGAAAAAACAAACGCAGCTTTTTTCAGTTATTCAAAAAATATAAGAAAGGAAAGAATATAGGAAGGTCTCGGTGGCGTACCGTGTTCATTCTCCATCGAACTGGCAGCATATCTGTGAAGATTATTGTATACATTCAAATGGGCGAGACGTAGCACAGTATAGGGTCCCCCCCCTCATTTCCTTCCTTCCGGGATGGCTGATTACAATCATATTCGGAAAAAACCACCGGGTTGGCGCTGTGATGATTGTAATATCACGGCGCGTACCCCATGTACATATAATCGACTGGTGCTCGCGGAGGAGCGCCGTGAATATGTGGGGCAGCACAGACTAAAAAGCCGCAATTAACTGGCTGTAATTGAAATTCTCGTCCAATTAGCATCATTATATAGAGCTGGAGTCCGAGAGCCGCGCTCACAGGCAGCCAAAAAGAATTTCCCAGCGCGTTTAATTATTTGTGATTTTCTCTCCGTGTCCTTTTTCTTTTCTTTTTTTTTTGTTTTTCTTAATTTCATTTTTTTGTTTTTAATTTTGAAAGAAGAAGACAAAAAAAAAAGAGAAAGTGCATTGCATTATTCAGGGTCGGTGTCCAACACAGACGGATCGACTTAACTCTTTAAGCGCCCAATCTGCATCTCTATTAAAGAGGATAAGCTCATTAGCCGCGGATCCCCTATTAAAGACGAGAGAGAAGAAAAGAGGATGATTATCTCATTATATACTACACACAGCGAGCTGTATGTGTCTGCGCGTATATCATTAGACGCACCACCCGCTGTGATTAATCAATGGTGGGTCTCGGCGACTGTATGCGCCATACACACTAACTACATTCTCATTTATTCCCTCCCGACGTCAAATTACATTTCCAACCGGCTGCTGCTGCTGCTGCTGCCTTTCCCTGTGTGTACCAAACCACAAACATCTCGAGCAATTTTGTGTTGTGTGTGGATACCGGTACGCGCTTAGATGTGGATGGCCTTTTGGTGAGAGATCAAGACATCATCCATACATTTGAGGTGCGGAAAAGGAATTTCCACTGGAAGTGAATAGACTGAAGATCGAGCTGCTTTGATGTGTTTGACAGGGGCAATTACACAGGCCTTGGAGATTGAGAGTCTGTCAATGTATAAATAAAGACGTGATGATGATGAGAAGATGCGGAGAAGGAATGATGCGGGACGAATATATAAATACCAGCAGTCGATAGGGGTAACGCCTAGAGACGTGCAGTAGCTCATGATGGCAAATCAGATGCTGCTGGAGAAACAACTGTTCACCGAAATTGAATGGTCTTGTATAATTTCCAGCTGGACCAAAAAAATAGAAAAAATATGCTCGGTCATATCCCAGGCAATGATGACCTGCAGGCTTTTTCTTTATATTACTTTTATTCTAAAAAAATTTATCGAGATCGGAAGATGGTCAATTGAATCATCAATCACTATTACATCAACCGCGATTCCGATGAAAAGAATAACTACAAGTATATATAAAAGGATAAGAGCAGATATTCCTTCAGCTCATCAAAAATCTACCCCGTAAAAAAGTCGATTTGATTTATAGATTATTGCGCGTTATGTCAGAAGATGATGCTCCGTTAATGTTTTACAATATGAAAACGGTTATATAGAGGAATAGATCCCCGGTCGGAAAACTCTTCCGCACGACGGCGGTTATTACATAGAAAAGCGGATCGGGAACAACAACAGCAGACAGCACTTTGATGGCCACGCGTTAGAGCTCAGCGCAGATGATGATGACTATTAGATGAGCTTATGTGTATATGCGCCAGAGAGCAGCCAGAGAACAGCCAGTTAATATTATAATTTCTTTTCTTTCTTTTTTTTTTTAAAAAAAGAGCGGGAGAAATCGTGAATATAATCTAATAGGATGCGCTATGGCGCTATGGGGTCCGCGACGAAAGACTAGTCCAGTAGTTAATGACGTTTTACGACACACTGGAAGCCTAGGAAAGGGATGTGTGGTGCGCTGCTGTTTGGGAAATGTTTTTTTTTAAGACAATAAGCGAAGCATCCTCATGCCCAGCAGATCCTCGTCTTTTCAAGACATATTGCCAGCATTAATAAATTATACTTCTTATTTTTTTTTATGATCATTCCAATAAAAAAAAAGTATGTAAGTAAATGAAGAAGAAACTCGAGATGGCGGGTCATTTTTCATTTTATTTTAGAAGAAGACAAAAATTCGGTTTCTCTTCATAGCATCTCCAGCAGCGAAAAAATCCGGACGGACCATATAGTTTTGTTTTCACGTCTCTAATGAACAAGATTTCATTTCTGTTGCTGGGTACTTACTGTACAACTGAACTAAATGTTAATTTCTTTTTAATTTGTAGGGTACGGAATCCGACTGCGTCAATGGCGATATAACCAATTCACGTCGTTGGCCGTTCTCATTCCCCCCCCCCTTTATTCTTTTGGTCGTCCATTATTGAATTTTTGATAAATGCTTGCCAATTTCCGGTGTGAATTGTGCGGTTCTCTCTTATATTCTCTTTCACTGATCGCTCCTCCTCCTTCTATATTTTCTCCGGCCGCCTTTTTCTACTCTGCCGGATCGTCAACTTTCTGTGCTCGTTCCTCCTCACGCTCGACTTGACACGCTCGCACTCACGAGCCGGACCAAAGTCCCGGTTTTCTATTTATTTCACGCGCAAAAAAAAGAACGAAAAAAAAAAAACGAACGAAATTTCATTTTTACGCAATGTCGCAGCGCCCCCCCCCCCCCTCCCAGCAGGGAAATTTTTAAAATGACAAACACATTGACAGTTTGAGCGTGTATAAATATACTACTATGTATTTATAACAAACAGCGAAAAATGCTGATAAATTTGACGTAAGCTGTTTCTCACGGTTTCTTTGACGTCATCTTTTCCTCCAGCTCCTTTGGCTTGTCATGTTCCTGTTTCGTTTTTATTTTATATATTTCTTCTTTTTTTCCTTTTTTCTTTCGGGGATGATAATTTGTTCGTCTTCCCCCAACTAGCTTTAAAAACTTACGTATGCTATAGCGAAGGGGAGCCGTTGCTCCACACTGTCTATGCGCTATGTCTATGCCGAGGGAAGCCGGAACTGCTGGAGCGAGAGAGACTGGGAAGAAGAAACAATAGCCGCAGGGCCGTCTGAAAAAAAAAAGAACTTTTTCATATTATGTAAGTGGCAGGATCGCGGCGGACGTCGTGCCGAAGTCGAAAAATGGGAAACCACCCTTTAATTGTGTACAAAGATCACTTCCGGAGGAGGGCTCAAAAAACTGTTTTATAAAAATAAAATAAATTTATTTTTATACTCGAGAGCTGCAAGTTGGTCATCGACTCGTTGCAACGGCCTCGCTGTTTTAATTATTAAAGAAAAAAATTAAAATTAAAATTGACGGAATTGTATTTTTTTTTTACTCGCTGGCGCCTCCGCTCGGATCCGATGGTGAATGGAGTGAAGAAATCTCTATTGATAACGGCCAACTCTAGCGCTACCGACGACGACGGATTTTATTTTTGGGGGTGAAAAATTTACAGGAAACAAAAGACAATCGAGCAGCAATTGAGAGCGAAAGAATCAGAGAACAAGGGGGCATATTTATAGCTAAGAAGGAAAGAGAAAAAGAATTCAATGACCCAGCCGACACGGAGGTTTCATTCTCGATTGTGTCTACCCATTTCTTTTGTAAATTACCTGCACAATGTCAATGATAATGGCGCTGCGAGGTTTCGGTCACGCAACGTCGGATCCTGTCACCTCGCAGCAGAGTTACGACTTTATAGATCCGTCACACCCACCAAAGAATGTACATAACATCAAAGATGTAATCCCTGTTTTGATAATAATAATCCCAAAGTTGATGACTCCTTCTTCTCGATTCAAAAGAAAAATGTTTTTATGATTTATTTCTATCTTTTTTAGAGCCTGGGAGTTCAATACAGAAATATAGTAAATCACGGAGCGCCCAAACTTCCGAGAAGATGTGAACACTGAACTGATTGGTCGACATTTGCCATCATTTGAAGATTGTCCAGGCAGTTGGGACTTTGGGAAAAGGGGAAAAACTCGCACACAACTAGCGCCTTTTTACTATTTCCAGACCCGATTCCTGTCGTGTTGTTGCTGGTGCTGCAATCCCGCGTGTACTGCCCCTGTTCGAGGAATTGAATAATGACTCGACGGCCGGCCCCATCACGCTGGCCCACACTGGGCAACGGCAGCAGCAGCCAGATGTAATCAAGTCGTTGAAAAGCCACTCGCACGATGCATCAGCAAATTTCAGCATGGCTCTCCCGCGATTTTATACAAGTAGATTTTTCCTACCTCCCATTCGCTTCTTCTTATTCTATCTCTTTTTCCGACTTATATTTTCTTTTTGAAAGCCATGCATATCTATCCCTTCTCTTTTCTCCATTTTTTAAAGGGAAAATTAAAAAATAAAAAAAAAGGCGAGTTGGGAGGGACGAAAATGAGCATTTACCGCAAGTGCAATAAATCACTATCTTTCTCGATGCATAGCAATGTGTGCTAGTAAGTCTTGGGATGTATACATAAGAAAGAGGGACAGAGTATAATACTTATAGACCTTTCTAACTTTATATCTTCAACAACTTCTCACTTCTTTCTTTTTTATTTGAAAAAAAAAAAGACGATTACATTTCTTTTTTACTTGGAAGCCTCTGACCGGTTAGGGTCAATCATTATTTCGTGACAATGCCATTTCATATCTGCGCCGAGAGAAAGATTCATATCCTTATAGACTTGATTTTGTCTGGCCTTCCATATATTCGACATCATTTTCTTTTTTCTTCGTGACTTCTTTTGTCTGAATTTTTTCAGTTTTTTAAAAGAAGTTCGTCCTCGTTCGTGTAAAAAATATCAAATGAAAGTTGTAAAAAAAAAAACAAAGAGCCACGCATTTAGAAATGAGAGACATCATCACCTTACTGCAACAGTTTCTTTTCGTTGTCTCTCCTATATGGAAATTGTAACCGACGAATGTGAAAAAAGATGTTGGACAAGTGTCAACGCCCTTATACCCAAAGCACGTCATCATCATCGTCGTCCGCAAAATAAACATTTACGCCTTTTGGATGATGATTGAGCCGTCAAAACGACCCCATCAGAGCAGTTCTTTTTATTATACAACCAGCGGGTCATTTCTCTTATTAGCGTCAGGGGAACCAGACCAAGACTTTTTTTTAAAAAGAAAAAAAAAATAGCCGAACTGGCATTCCATAGTGATATGGGGGCTATAGTTGTACGGACAGGTGCCGTCCAACTGAGACGGGCTAAAAAAAAAAAGGTATAACAAAAACTAGTCCAAAGCGGGCGGCCCTGTCGCGCTACCGAATTGTAATAAAAGAAACGGGCAGCTATAGCACAGCAGCAGCAGCGCAAAAGAGAGTGATACACAAACTTTTCTTTCTTTCTTTGCAAGAGCCAAAGAGTCGAGCGCTCGATCGTATATCAGCTGCGGATAATGTCTCCCAATTAGAGTGAGGTCCGAGCCGGCGTTGTGAGAGAGTCTCCGTTGACGCGCGATGCGACACGGTGATTTTGGCTGCAAAATGAAACGTTACAGAGTATATAAGTATGCGACGGACGCTGTCTTGTCTTATAATTTTGTCTAACTTTTTCTTTTATTCCATTTTTGATTGTTATTATAGATCTACCTTAGACATTTCGTTTTTATTTTATTGGGGTTCTTGTGTGTGTTACTTGTTCTATTCATGTTCCTTTCTATTCTTATCGCGGTCCATTCTTTCATTATATTATTATTTCTTTTTTTTTCTATTCTTATCTTTGACGTGCTACAAGGCCCACACGGGAAATTTTGGCCACCAGCTCTATACACGCTGTTCACTAATATTATCCAGCGCCGCAGCATCAGCACAATGACGTACGCAAGTGTCGTGCAAACAATCTGCACATGTCTACACTGCTGCTGTTCAAATAACATCAATCAAGTCAACTCTCGACTTTTCTGCAAGTTGCAATTAAGTGTACTGTTAGATATTTTGACCAGGTTACTGAGGACAACGACACCTTTGATTACATTCATTTTGTGTATGCGATCAGTTATACCAATGGGTGGACTGGACAACACGAAATGTGTAGAACTTGTTTTTTTTGTTTTGGTTGTTCTTGAATAACATTGTTTATGGTTATTCAATATTTATTCATAACCGTAACTTTAGACCCATGAACTGGTTTAGTAATAATAACAGATTTGCGATAATAGCGCTACGTAGCGCTATTGGCATTCCAAAAGGGTTTGCTTGTTCGTGTGTTTTACACTGACCGGCTAATGTCTGTGTAGCTGACTAGCGGAAAAGTTATTCAATCAAAACGAGTGCTATAATATTTCAAACGTACGCATAATGGGTCAACTTTGCAATTGTATGAGATCCAAGGTCCCTGCAGACTGACAGGTAATTACAACGGGCAAGATTAATCGAATATCTATATTGCATTCCGCTCGTGAAATGGGATAGTCGCCCACAATCAACATCAATTGAATTTTACCGCAATGAAACCGAGCAGCAAAGCCGAAAATCCCCGCGTGATGTGAGAAAAAATAAGAATTAAAATAAGAATTCATCACTTCATCACCAGTTAGTTTTATTTTAAGCACTTTGAAACTATATAGCACATCTGTCGAGGAAGAAGAAATCCTAGCGTTATTGCAAGAAGATGTGCTGTCCCGCAACTGGGTATATCTATGTAACTCGACTAAACAATTACCGCATCTGTTGCCCACCCATCAATCCGAAAAAAAGGCGTATAAGAAAATTAAAGTCTAACCATATTATAAATACGTATTACATTTTTATATAGACCGCAAAAGTGAAACACGTCTAAACTAAAATAAAATAATAAAATAACGGATGTTCTAGATGTACTGCGCAACCCTCTCTCTCTCTACGTATTGGATTATTAGATGGATACGCAATAACATTATTGGCAGTACCCACCGCCACCATGATCGTATTAAAACAGACAGGGCTCACCCAGCGCGCTTATATATAGTGGCTGCTGCAGTGTACAATGTTTATCTGTACATGTACTGGACGGCTAACCGGTTATTCAGCTCCAATGATTTCACCCAGCCGCCCGGGAGCGCACCATCTTCTTAAATATAAATTCAACTTTTTTCACTTTATCCTATACATGTGTGTCTAGTGTGGTAGGTGCACACTGTTTAGCTGGTGGTACAGGGTACTCTGCTGGAGGCCAAACTGTTTCTGGATGGTTTGATTCCATTAAGAGAGAAAGAAATGAATTGAAAAAAAAAGGAATTTGAAAGAAGAAGAAGAAAGAAGAGACAGGAATAATCGAGCGTGCAGTTAAACCATATAGCGCATCTCTTGCGCTCCTTGTGGAGAGTTGTGGCCAGTGAAAAAGTCGAGCTCACGTATATAGTCTGGACACCCCTGCGCTGGAAACCAATAATTTCCGGACTGTCACGGAGAGAGTGAGAGAATTATTCCGGTTGAAATTTATATTCCCGCGTTCAGCAATTGAACTTCTCGCCGTTGTGTGATGCCCTTTGACGTGAGACGCGCAAGGCCGTCGCTGCCGTGTTCACCCACCGTCGCCTCGTTTCAAAAGGATTCCCAAATTTGTGTTCGTTGCCATTGAAGGAAAAATTTGGTCTCTCGTCTCCGTATAGATTTGTTTTTCATTGCGCTTCTTCGTTGGTTGTCGTCCACTTTTTCTTTTTTTTCCTCGTGTCTCTCCAGGCAAAACGGCTGCTGCGCTTTTGTGTGTAACATTTTTTTTATTTTTAATAGCGCCTCTGGGATCGCACTACGCATCGCATCCTGTATATACACTTGGTCTTTTTCCCTCTCTCTCTCTCTTCACGAGAAGAATCTTTGCCATTCCGTTGGGGACGTGAGAAACAAACAAACAAAACTGCGCTATATGGTCGCCGAATGAAAATCGAAAAAATCAAACCCCCCCACACACAAAAGACAAAAACAAAACTAATGTTATGGAAATGACAGTGGACACACACACACAGTTAGTCGCCGTTAGAATGCTGGTGAACTTTTTCGGTATAGACATCTACATGCTCAACAACCGCTGATGGAACAAGAAGAATGAGTATATGGAAAGATAATATAAGAACCCTTATTGCGGTAATGCAAACGACGTCGTCCAGAAAAAGAAACAAAAATTTTTCAAACTGATTGGTGTGTGCGTACGTGACAGACGAAAGCGTCGGGGGTGTGTATAGAAGCTCTCCCTCGTTTGTTACACAAGACAATATGAATATATAGATGTATACTACGTATTATAATATACAGTACCACACGGCGCGGTGTTGCATAATGTTTAGAATTTTCTGAAGGCGTTTGTTCCGCTCGGCCACTGCATAATCGCCACCGTCCGAAACCTGTCAATTACCTCATCGTTTCGTATCTTCTACGAAGTACTATCCAGGCAGCAGCGGCTCTCTGCTGTTGATTCGGTCGAGAAGCGCAACCGTTGAGAAACAAACAAACGCGCAACTCCGACCGAGTGACGGATATGTGTGTTCTTGTAATTAAGAAAAGTCGAGCATCCTATACTCTAGTAGTATAGTAGCCCTCCTCCTCCCACCACGCAAATATATCTTATTCTAATGTCTTGCAGGCTGGCTTCCAGTACAGTACACACACTTCCTTATGGATTCTCCACGAAACGAACGGGCAATCAGTCAGACGTGAAACCAAACTTGTACCTTTATAGTCTCTCGGCTGTGCCATACCCTCTTCTTATTTCTTTCTCGGTAATTCTCCCGGTTTTCTATTTTCCCTGGAAAAAAGAGAAGAAGAAATACCATGTATCTCGTTTGTAATATGGATATTTGCTGTGGATTATATAGATATAGGCGTACATTATATTTTTGTTCAGCTCGCAAGAGACCGTCGTCGTTCATCTTATCGGCAAATGGGACTGCAGGGAAGAGAGAGAGAAGCGCGTTGGGAGGTGGTCCTCCGGTCCTATATCCAAACTGAATGTTCTCCTAACTACCGGCGACTTCTTCTTAACTCTTTAGTAGGTCGCTTGAGCGTTGTTCTTCTTCTTCTTGTGTCTGTCCCCCCGTGTGAGTCGACGCTCGTGTGTGGTCATTCGGTCGTGTATAGCTCTCTAATTTGATCCAGTAAACTTCAGCCAAGCGAAAGAAATGAGTGTGTAATTCTATATAAGAGCGAACGATGCAAGAGACATGTACAGTACACTGGGAGAGTCCGTGTTATTTCTTCCTTCTTCTTTTTTTTATTTTTTATTTTTCAATTTCCAGTTTTTTTTTCTTTCTTTTTTCTCTTTCTCTCCAAATTGAATCGCCCGGCCCTTTTCTTCCCAGCGTTCATTTCATATCGCCAGAGCAAATTATATCCATATACGAAAATAAGAAAGAAAGAGAAAAAAAATAAGCTAGCAGCCCTTGGCTGGTGGCGTGGTCGCGGTGTGCGATAGGGTGTGAATCAAAGTCCGAATGCTTTGCATAAATTCCCAGGCCAAACTTCGCCTTTTCTTTTCTCTTTCTTCTTCTTCTTCTTCTTCTTCTTTTATTTTTATGGACATTTTCTTGTATTATTCACTTTGAAGGGAATTTGAATGCCAATGTCACTCGCCCCAAACACCGAAACGCACAGGAGAGACGGCCCAACCGAAGAAAAAAAAGAAGTTGAAGGGGAGAGAGGACGGACATAGTCTGGACACAGAAAAGAGGCGGATCGTAAACCTGCATATAGTCCAGCCAAAGCTACACCTACCTACCTACCACCACAACCGAGAAACGGTGAATGCACTTTGGGTTGAGAGTCTCGGGAGAGAGACTGAGCTATTGATGATGATGATGAATGATGATGATGACTATAGCCCAGCTATTTTTGTTTATTTTTCCAGAGAAGAAAAATCCAAATCATTTGCGTGTAACGTACCGAAAACGAGCTACTAGAGAGACTAAAGCCAAGAAAAAATTTCGAAATGGGAATAACATATCATCTATTTGATATTATAATACCAGCAGAATATTTTTCAGCGTATTACACACAGCACATATCTACCGGTATATAGGATTGCGTTGGAAGGGGGATTCAGCTTGTCCGTGGGGGGGTTTGTTTATTTTCTATTTTTTAAAAAATAATCAAGAAATGGGCCGACACGATACGACGGGAGCCGGGCTCACCGAGGGGGCCCGAAGCGCGCGCAAGGCCGCGCGACTCATCATCTCTTATTTCATATCTCCCATTTTTTTTTCTTTTTCTTGTGATTTATATCGAAAGGGGTTAGATACCTTTTTCAGTCCTACACAACAGTTTGATGATAAGAAGATGCCCCCGTCGTTAAAGTCTGGAATCTCTCCGTATAGACTTTTGGGTTGAGTCTATACAACTGTGTGTATATATCGTAGTAGTAGTATACACCTGACTGGATTCGAACGAAGCAACGGGAACGTGCGTGCTGCCCAGCACAGATGTCCGGTCGTTTGCTAAAATAAAAAAAAACAAGGAAAACCAGAGGGGGGTTAAATAACTAACGATAACATTGCGAGTGATTTTCGGCCGAGAGTTTTGTTATACATTTCTTATGGGCATTTTGAACATTTCCTTTAGCTGTCATTACATTCGTCTCTCGTGTGTGTAATGAAGGGGTCATCAGATTCCAGTCCTTCCGGGCGTACGAATTGATCTTCAGGGGTTGCAGCATACATCAGAAAAGATATAAAAATAAGGCGATCGTATTCTTATAAGCGCAGCCACACAACACGTTTTTTTTTTCTCGTAATTATTCACGAAACATTCTTGTAATAACAAAACGCGGACTAACACGGCAGCAGCAGCAGCAGCAGCCGAGTGGTTTACAAAAGATTTTTGTTTGATGGGCAGGAAAACCACAGGAAATTCGTTCATTAAAAAGATAACAAAACTTTTTCTTTTTCTATCTTTGCGCCGTTTTCTTTTGAAACAAGCCCCCAAAAAATGCGCGCAGAACTAAGAAGAAGAAGATTGAAACGTCAAACGAAATGGTGGGGGCCTCGACCACCCAAAACCCCCGACGGACGGTTATATGTGAGAGTATATATACCCCCAGCAAGTTAGATAGTAGGTCCCATACGGCCAAGAGAGAGAGAAAGATAAAAAGAATCGAGAAAAAAGGTCGACATCACGCCGCTGATCAGCCCATTTGTATGATAGTTGCAACTGCCCGCCAGTGGTGCCCGCAGAGTGCGCCCATGGTCATGTAGATTTACTCACAGCGGTCCCTCACTCTCGGCGTGTCTCTCGACGTTATGTTCATACCGGCCATCACGGGACAAAACATGGACCATTTTTTTCCAGCCTCGTTTGAGAAGCCTAACAGAGCCATACACACAAACATATACACACGCAGCACAGGGGGGAGAAGAAAAAATGAAAGGTGGAAAATGTTGGATGGTTGAGTTTTATTTTTAGCTATGGCGCTTCATTTTTTCTTATAGATGCGCCCAGTCCTTTTTCCAGGGACTTATATAAAATGTACGTCCCTGTATTTTCTCTCTCTCTCTCGTAAATGCTGTCAATGTCTTGTTTTCCCTAGTCTATTATCAAGTTTATTGCTGAAATATTGACGTCAATGGGTCTAATCAGAAGAGGGGCCAGCCAGAGCCAGAAGGCCACCAAAAAAGCTTCTTCTTCTTCTTCTTCTCTTTATTTTTATCTCTTGTTTCCCAATTTCTTTATTCCTTCTTCTTATATAACGTCTGCCCAGGTATATGCAGTACTACACTCTTCTTTGCCGCGCTTCGAACTAATTGCAGGGCTTTTCACAAAATAAAAATATACTCGAAGAATGAAACAGTCTAAAATATTATCAAGAAGGAAATAAGAAAAGGCTCTTATTCTCTTGAGGGAACGTCTCGGACTGGCGCGCCCGGCCGCTGTGCAGGTAATACAGGTAGGTGGGCCTCTTATTCTCATCTATCTGGACGCATAACAATACACTTATAGAGTAGCACCAGCAGCAGTCCAGCAGCAGCAGCAAAACTCCCTTTTGTTTAATGCGTCTTGAATAGTTTGCGCTATAGCTGCTGTGATGTTAATTCACTCTCTTTCAAATTGCCGGAGCGCGAACTTATTCTACTATATGAAATTGCTTATGATTATTACTCCATATCTTCTGTTGTGGCTCTGTGGCGCAACCCTACCCGTCTATATCTCTCCTCTTCGTGACTGCTGTGTGCTGGGGGTTTTCGAATGTCGGTCCTCATTTTGGTTGTTTTTTTTTATTTCCGTTTTTCATTTCTCAAATGGCCATCAGCAGCGAACGTTATTGTGGGTTATGGCCGCTCTTTTTCTTTTTTGATGAGCTTTAAACTTCAAATTTTTCGGTCGGAATTTCCCGATAGTTGTCCTATCTTCCGCTTCTCCGAAAAAAAAAAAGAAACGCCAAAACAAACCATTTCGTCCGCGCGTTGTTTTTCCCTCGGTCCTGGACTATCGACCACACACACGCAGAACACGCTCACACACACACACACACAATGTAACAACACCCCACCCATATCGCTGGGTAATTTTCGGTTGTTGTTTTTTTAAGACTTTCCGTTCGTTCGTTTCACACGGAGCATATAGCCGTCCGGTCATCCCAGCGCCACTCTAGATGATATCCGGCCGACGAAAAACAACCAAATTTCCATTGGAATATTTTTCACAATAATCCATCAAATATAATCCTCACCATGCATCATATTGGTGATGTCATCGATTCTGATGCAACAAAAGTTCGCAGCGGCCGTCATAAAAATGACGAAAAATTGGTTGCGCAATTAAAATGTGACATGTTCACTTCTTTCGTTCGTTATTTTTTCTTCTTTTTTCTCAAGAATAAGATGGAAGGTTGAAAATGACAGATTTGAAAAAATCGTACCCAAAGAACTCGTTGGAGAAATGAAAAGAAATATATCTCGCGTCTCGATGGTGAGCGAAGAAAGTTATCAGTTCTGTGGCGTTTTATTACACACAGGATTTCGGTAGTAAAAAATGTAAATGTCCAAAATATAAAGGGCGACATATAGGAATATAATCCGCATCTGCATATTGGAAGAAAAAGAAAACAGGTTGCCCCTGTGGGGCAATCGGCCAATGCCATTTCCAAACGTTCGGTTTTGCTCACATCTATACACACCGACAAATCGCCCAGTAACTTTGTTTCTATCCTATACAAGTCGATGTGCGTGATTTTCTCTTTTCAGTTTTCAGAGCATCATGGAATTTCGCGAAAAAAAAATTTTTATTTCTACGAGAATTTGAATTTTAAAAAAATAAAATAAAACGGACTTTGAATCACCAAATAATCTTCTCTTTTTTTTTGTATTATTGCGCCAAACAAGAAGAGAGAGACACGAGAGAGAAAAAGGTCATCATTTTTTTTTTCGGGCAGGAGGAGAGTAGAGAGAAGAGAAGGACAAGACATTAAAAAGAATGCCATCATCATTAACACTGGATTGCTTTTGTCAGCTGAGAGCGCAGAAAGGTTAAAAAAGAAGAACAGAAAAGCTTTTTACTTCCAACTATCCAATTATTCGATTCAAAAGAATAAGAGGAGGAAGGAGAAGAAGAAGTCGAAAAAAGGCAATCTCTATCATGTAATCGCATTAAATATATAATCATCAGTACTTTTGTGAGGAGTTTTTTGTTCTTCATCATCATCGCGTCATATATGTAGAGGGACTAGTGAACCTTTTTTCAGGGTTGATCTGGTTAAAACCAAACACAATTTGGATCTCGAGCATTTTTTCTTTTTTTTCGGGGGGGGATTTAACGATTTAACATTTAATTTTTTCCTTCGCTGAAGCCGATCACGCGCCATTCGATGGGATCGCCGAAATAACAACAAAATATCGCACAACGTTATATCGTTCAAAACACAACCAAAGGGTTTCCATTTTCAATATGTCATCATCGGTATTAGAGCAGCAGCAGCACGTAACAAATCATAATAATAAGTCTCAGCAACAAGTGGCAATAACAATTAAAGACCAATGATCAAACAAAACAAAACAAAACAAAACAAAATATTTTGAACCGAAAAACGAAATTGAACAAAAAGTGGCATTTCAATTCGGGGGGGACAAATACGTTCTCATCAATCGGCTGGAACGAGAAACGATATAATAACAACAATCCAATATATTTATAATATAACTATCAAAAATTTGCTATATCTCACAATAAAATTATAGATCGTTTTCAACTCTCTATATATTTTTTTTTAGTTATAGTTATTCATTTCCTATATTATATAGTTAATTCGTTAGAATTAGCTGCTCTTATTTGGAAGTGTGGAATCGGTTGGAGATGGTGTGTAGAGTACATTAATAAAAGGCTAAATTTTTTCATTTTTGTGGTTACATAATAACTATGAATGAATATTGCTGCAAAGTTTGCGTTACATTGTAGGCCTATTGGGATGTAGTAGGCCTTATGGAGACGGACGGCGGATCATCAGTGCCTCGTGAGAAGTTCGGCCAAGGCGCCGATGTAAGTCTGTGCCATTTGAAGCGTTTCGAACTTGGAGAGTTTGCGGTCGCTGCCCAGCGCGGGCACGACCTCTCGGAGTCTCTCGAAGGCGTCGTTGAGGCTGTTCATGCGCCGCCGTTCTCTGGCGTTGGCGGCCAACCGGCGCTTCTTGACCACCTCGACGGTCGGCACTTTGGTCGAGCGACGTCGACTTCCGCTGCTGCTGTTGCTTCCGCCGCTGTTGTTTTTCGGCGTCCGCGGCGTCCGCGTCTTGCGCTGCCGTTTCTGCTGGGCGGACGACGACGATTTGGTTTCGGCCGATGGGCTGGCGCAAGATTCCAGCGCTGCCGAATTGGATTCCATCGTCGCTTCCGACTCGCCGTCGTCCGTCCACAAGGACGAAGGTCCGCCGAACTCGCCGGTGTTCGATTCTTCCTGATCGGTGGCGACGGACGCGCTGTACTTGTCGTCGGACGCCACCACCGACGCCGGACCACCGCCGCCATCCATGCCCAGTAGGCAATAATCGACGGATCCGATGGGGGTGCTGCTGGAAGGTCCCGGAGTGGCCAGTCTGCTGTGCTGCTGATGCGAATGCGGCAGCGGGTCGTTGCCGGTCCGCGTCAATTCCGTCAGCAGCCGCGGAGATGAACTGGGTGACCTCAGACTGGCCCACGACTGAGCCGAGACGGGACTCTGGCAATTCGTGTCGTCGTAAGAAGCCGAGCTGTTGTTGTTGTTGTTGTTGTTGCTGCCGCCATGATTGTTTCCGTGGTTGGTAGCGCTGGTATTGTTGCTGCTGCTACTGATGCGGACGCCTTCCTCGGCCGTAAAACCCGTCGAGTGGTGGTAAACGTCGTGAACGACGTAGGCGGCCGGCGCGTAATATCCATGAGCGTCCGCGTTGCCCATCAGATCACTGGAGCCGAACTGAGAGTACATTTCCAAAGACATTTCGTCCTCTTTCTTTTTTGTCTTCTTTTCCTTATCTTCTTCTTCTACTAAAAACTCGTTTAAAACCTTTTTCTTTTCCAAACGTCAATTTCGTTTCTCTTCTTCGATTGGCAAAATGGGGGGGAAATTTAAAATAGAAGAAGAAGAGCAGCAGCACTTTGGGGATTTCAAATCACTTGGGGATCTTCATCACCGTCTTCGGGGGGAGTGTGGGACGACATTTAAAAAATATCGAACAAGACAATTCAATATCTTGTGTGCTGTGTTGAACTCCCGCACGAAAAATTGAATAATAATAAGAAAAAACCCCTCTTATTTCTTCCCGGTGTGTGTGTGATTGTTAAAAAATAAATAAAATTGTGGTGGCGGTGAATGCGCGTGTGTGTGTTAAGTGCGTCGAGGAAATGACGGTCCTATCTCTCGCCGTGTGGAGCGATAAGAGCGTGTGACTGCACCGACTGCTGACGGTGTACTGGATGAACGGTGGGAGGGCCAGTGAGGCTTATAGTTTATAGTTACCTGCTTCTGGGCAAAAAGGCAAAGAAGAAGAAGAGAAAAAACAGGCAACCCAAAAAGATAAAAAAGAATTCTGGAAGGAGGAAACACCTCCTCTATTCTATATAGCCTCCTCCTCCTTCTTCTACTTCTCCCCCTCCTTTTCATTCTTCTTCCTCTTTCAACTGCATCTATACTCGAGGCAACCGCAGCACCGAACGCAAACACTCACTCACGCAGCAGTGTATATAGCCTCTAGAGAGAGAGAGAGAGAGAGTTTGGCTGTGTGTGTGTTGCCCACACAAAAGCTGACTGATTGAGGGGGAGGAGACCGTGTGGTGCAACAAGCGGCCTGGACTCTTTAGATATAGGCGAGTAGTGTAGTGCCGGGGTTCTCTCTGTCCAGGATCTATCTCTTATAAGAAGAAGAAGCCAAGAGGAGTGTGATGATGATCAAAAGAGGGGAAGCAATAAAATGCCCAGTCAGGATCATCATTCGCCACACTTTTTTCTTTGGGAAAGAAGAAGATGGACTCTTGTCGATAATGGAACCGAAGCTTCCAAGTTCATTCGGTTTTTATGGGTCCCATTTTATTTATTTTTTATTCGGGGGCTCTTCCCGATGTTTCATACGCCCATTTCTGATGAATCAAATTTATAACTATATTTCCCCCCAAGTTGGATTTCATGAAATGGAAAGTGTCTTGTAAAAACATTTGGTTTGAAAAAAATAAGGAATATTTAAAAAATTGATGTGTTTGGACCTCGAATTAAGTGTCGATTCTCTTCGCGTGTGCTGCCGGGCATCAACTCTTTTTCTTTTTTCCATTTCTCGACAAGTTCGTTTTGAAACGCTCAAAGTAGATTATATACATTGGCACAGAGAAAAGAAAAAAAAAGGTAAATTGGAAAAATGGACGATTTAACCTGTGGGAGCTAGAGAGTCGAGCGCACCGGTTAGCCGCCAACTGGATTAATTGAATGCCCGAAAAGAAAAACTTGGACGTAATGTGGGAACGTGTGTGTGTGTCTACTGGCACTATGTGAATGGGTTCCAGAAACACGCGCGTATATTATTCCCCAGCTGCCATGAATGGTGAATTACCAAGAACTACAAGTCCCCTATATAAGAAAGAATACACCTTATATAAATGCATACGTATATAATACGTAGAGTTGGGAGGAAAACCGAGCGACATCATTTGTTCAACTAGATATCTGCTCTCCAACACAACGGCATATACCATAATATTAGACTTGATTATTTTCTTTTCCCTACATAAATCTTGTTTTGTAATTTCTGGTTTCCTCAAATTTAAACAACGAAGGACACTAGTAGCCACCGAGAGCTTCGGATCGTCCAACCGTTCATAATTAGAAAACAATAAAATACTTGGTGCATTTCTTGATGTCACTGACATGAACTCTTGAGGACATGCCACCCGCAGAGAGTACCACAACCTCTCGTGTAACTTAAAAATTGTTAGTATAATATTATCTATCCCCAATGAAACGACAGTCGAAAGCAATCAAATAATATCGCTTTACCCTCGTCGACTGTGGCGAGAGACCTTCATAGCGGAGTATGGGACACTTCAAAAGGGACATTATTGACTTTACATGTTTTCTGTCTTTTTCCAAAGTCATGACGTGGCCAGCAACTGGCCAAACCTCCGTCAGACGAGGTTGTCAATCGCTTGTCAATGTCCTGTTGGTCCTGTTATTCTTTTACTGCAAGTCGTTATCGCAGACAAATAGTAGTTCCCACTGAACTGATGGATTGTTATGAGTACTGATGCTGATGCCCTGATGCTGTACGCTCGACTGAACTGGGTTGGATTTTTGCCACAAACAATAAAATATTGTCCTCTGCTGCGAAATCTTTGCGAAAATGGAAGAGCAAAATGATGACAAAGTTCTGGCATTCGGGGGAAAATCGGCGCTGTACAACCATTTGTAGATATTGAAAGGTATATTATAGCTTTGAATTATTATGTACGAGGTTTGAGCATTATCGTCAAAACATTTTGGAATAACTCTCTCGTTGTATACCGGACAACAGTGTCTGTTGGGAGTTTCTGGGTACCGATACGACCGTTAAAAAAAGGAAATTCTATTTGACTTGACGTTTTGCATGTGTCACAAATATGGCATCTTTTGGCGAAATTTAATTACCCTCCACTACTCCGGCTCTCTCATGTCGATATCCGCAAGGAATGTCTAAAAAACTAAACAAAAATGGGAAAAAATATTTTACACATTTATTATTCTGTGCTGGGGATCCTCGGGGTATCTCACCAAGTGTTAAAAAACCCAAGTTCAAAAAGTCCAAGCGAGTCACTAAGGCATCGTAAAAATAGTAATCCATAGTTTCATCAGCAGCCAATCGGCATCGACTGACCCGGAAAATGTTACCGGCCGCCCACCGCGCGTGCGTGCAACTAGACATATACCGCGATGATGAGGACCCGCATCTTATTGCCAAGAAGAAAGAGGAGCGCACACAGCATCGCGTAAATCATCATTATTAAATTGCTGGGCGAATTTCTCGCCGGCCCGTGCTATTCCATTTTGAAATACCCGCCATTACGTTCCCTCTCATATTGGACCTTTTTTATTTTTAGCCGCACGTCGGCAGCTCCTTACAACCCATCCAAAGGGCAACAAGTCACGAATGAATATATCTGCCATTATTAAACTGATTTTTTTCCCGTAACCATCCTTATACGCCGCAAGGGCATCGCCACTTGCGTCAATTGTTGTATAAGCGGATTCGTGATTTTCCCTTTCGCACCAGACCTACAAGAGGACCATTGACACGCCACAACAACTCCCACTTGAATTTTCGTGAACGTTTCGGCTCGTCATGGAGGAAAATATCGTGCCCAGTAGATATCCTTATGAACACGATTACGTATTATTCTAAAAGGCAGCAGCACTTTCATTCGTTGGGCAAAGTAGTGTAAGACGTCTGATTCACCTTCCCCGATGAGTTGGCGTGTATCAGAGTGATGGAAACAGCTGTTGTTGTTGTTGTTGTCCGAGTAACAACAACAAAGTAACTCTCGATCGAGTGCGGTTAAAATGATTTGAGCTCGGTCAACCGTCGCTTGGAAAAGTAAAAGGTTCAATCGGTCTGCAATCAGTCGAGGCCGGTGCTGACGTTGGTCGGTGTCGCTTTGCTTATTTTTTCGGCTGATGACCAGCTCCAAAGTGCACAGGGGATTGTAAAAACAAACAGCAATTCACGTTGTCGTGCATTCAATTTTATGGCGTTCCACTCACGTTGCAAACCATATAGCATCCAACGTTTTCTTCCTTGTATGTTTTTGTTTACTTTTTTCCTGGCCGATTTGGTTCTATACCGCCCACTGGAAAATTCCATCATTTTTAAAATGTCCAGTTGCTCTTAACTGCGGACTGAGTTGTATACAAATACGTGTAGCCGATGCGGTAGCCTCGATTAAAAGCCACTGCATCAGATACACGAGTACACAGCAGCAGCAGCAGGAGTAGTAGTAGCGCTTGAGAAAATAACGATTACTCCGCCGGAATGGCGGCCATACGCCAGCACACCGCTCAATCAGTCAAGATGATCAGCCCTTTGTAATCTTCGTCGGCGTTTTTCTTTTCTTTTTCTTTCTCTCCCCACCCACACGTCTACTCCACCCTTTTTAAATAAAACAAAATTCAAAAGAAAAATAAAAACACAAACAGCCAACCAAACTCACTTCAATTCGTATCGGTGGGTGGAAGTGATGGCGAAGGGGGGGGGGGGAGAGAATAATACGGTATGAAATAAGCTTGGGAAATGTAGAAGATTAGCCTTTTTTGTTTTTCTTTTATTGCTGCGCTGGTGAAACCAAAAAGACGAAAACA
Organism: Daphnia pulicaria; assembly: GCF_021234035.1. Classification (NCBI taxonomy): domain Eukaryota; kingdom Metazoa; phylum Arthropoda; class Branchiopoda; order Diplostraca; family Daphniidae; genus Daphnia; species Daphnia pulicaria. Next base: position 1,489,525 of record NC_060914.1, on the reverse strand, counting down.
AAACAAAAAAACAAGCCAACACCAAATATCCGTCCGTCCGTCCGTCCGTCCCAGAAGTGATCGTAAAAAACCGAAAAACAAAAGGGAAGAAAATATAAGAAACGAGCTAGGCGCGGGAAAAGATTTTGTCTACTGGGCTCTCTGATGATGTAAGGATGCCATCGGACGCCCCCTGCCAGTCGAGTATAGCCCCTTTTGCAGATATTGCGCGACGACTCGACCGCCAAACTCCAAGCCTAACGATATGTACACACGATATAATGACTGGAGCGGTATACTACTCGTATCGTCTAGAACGTACGGAAGAAAAATACAAAACACATTTTTTGGGTTGTTTTGTTCCAGAGCTCCGGACAGAACCCATTAGCACTCAAGTTTTTTAAAGGCAAGCTCAGCTGTCGTCGCTACTTTTATAGAAAAACAAAAAAAAAAAAAAAAATTAAACGAAACTTGCGTGCGGTGAAAATCTTGGACAAGACAAAAAGAAGCAACTTACAAAAAGCCCACACTCAATTTCAAACCGCATCTGGGCATGTCAGTCGACGTGTAATAGTTGACTGAATGGAGCCAAGCTCTGATTGAAGGCAGATTTTTTCATTAGTGCATGAAATTTAGTTTGAAAAGAAACAAGGAAAGAGAGTCGAGCGTATTTTACTCGTTGAATATCGAAATCTGTCGGAATTCTTGACGGGTCCAATAAAAATGATTCATAATGTTTCGTAAAACAAGGGACTGAGCTGTATGGCGGCAGCTTCAACGATCAAGAGATCACCTGCTGACTGGCGCAAACACGACGGCAGCTGACATAGCGGACGCTTTCTCGTCATGAGATTTTTCTTATCCTCTGCGCTAGCGAATTTCAAGGGCCAGGTAGACAATAAAGAGATTCTCTTAAAGTATCAAATCTATTGGTTTCCAGATTCCTGAATAATCTCGGACTTTTCTTTTGTTTTTCTACGTAAAGAAGAAATGCCCCAAGTGTTTTTGTTTTTCCTTAGGTATAAAAATGTGACAAGAGATCGCAACCCGGCGATAAGATTAAGGTTGACAGGTAAAACTTTGTCTCGGCGGAGGCGCCGCTGCAATAAGTTCTGTTTCCATCTGAAAGGAGAGAGCCGTGCGATACAGATCGAAGCGCGTATACGTGTGCAGACGTTACGACTTCCTAAGATCAGTCATCAAACGCTGGTGCCCACTCGGTTCCCTCAAACTCCAGGTTTATTGTCTACATCGTCAACGCCCTCAAGTCAGCATTAAATGCCGTAAAAACTGGAGTAACTTTGTGAAGAATAATAATGTTAAAAGGATTCCTTCTGGCAATTTGTGTTGGATGTTTTAAACAAAATTTCACTTTGCTGTTAAGGTTTGTCAACAACCTGTTAATAATGCAGCGACTTTATATGGCATTCGTTGATCGCTGCTCTTCATAATAAACGAGAAAAATCGTTCATGAGAAACAAATCGGACACTGATAATGCATCCACTACGTGAATCGATGAAGTGTGACGGGCTCCCAGGTAGATACTGGCCTTAAGGCGACGCAATCATTTTTGCAGATTTCAGTCTAGACTATAAGGTCAACCCTCATACCCTCATGTCCAGCTGAATATCTGCAACATAGCGGGAGAAAGGGATGAATTATTATTCTTCCGTGCTTCGTCGACATGATTGAACTTTAAGCGCCCGATAGAAAGCGGAGCCAACATTTACCGTCTGGAAATTATCAAATTATTTTATTTTTCAAACCCCACACTTTCGTTGCGCCATCTAGATGCCCTTGGTAAAATAAAAAATTTGCTTTTTCAAGTTATGAATGAAAACTTTGACAAATTCCGATTCCCTTTTGAAATGTAGATCGCTTTTGTTCGGTTAAACCGATAGCTAGAAAAAATACGGTTTGATCAACCGAACTTCGATGACCATATATCTCGATGACTGATTTAATCTTAGTAGTATTCCCTACCCCTTTGTCAAATTCCATATCTTTCTGATGTTGCTGTGTTCCAGAAAAGCTCGGACCGAAACAAATGGCATCTTACATCATGATCTCGCGTTGATGTTATAAACACATGTTACGTTTTCAAAATCCTGTGATTTTTCGTGACATCAGAGTTATTCCAAGTACATCTATTATTATCTCACTTCCCTTCGTTTCGCTTGATTATTTTCTGCCATAGATTTCGTGATTCAATAATGTGTGACACTCGAACCCGTAAACGTTACGCCAAAAGAACAAGGTATACATGAGAACTACTACTAGTCTCAACGGCAACTTGTAATCACACCATCGCCTGATATGTATTCCATGTAAGTATTCCATTCCAAGTTCATGTATTTCAGTTCATCAAGAATGTATTTGAATTTCATCTAATTGAATTTATTGTGTGCGGCAGACATACATTCAATGTACAGCGCACAGACATTTGCAGCACACGGGAACTCGAGAAATCGACGCACAAGCCGGAATAAGTGTGGGAACAGGAAGCACTGTAAATTTTATAGGATGTCTGGTCGAAAAAACGTGGGGAATGCGTTTAAATTTTACCCATTTCGGACATTCCCATTAACATACTGCGAACTTGATCTGAGTTGGTGGACGGATACTGTCCATCTTCGAAAGATTCTTCGTCGTCAAAAGATTGCTTCATCCTCTTCTTGAATCTAAAACAAAACACATTGAAAGTTATGAATGGATCAGTTAAAATTCACGTTGAATTGACAAAATAAGAATGGCAATTACGCTGGGCTTTCACTGTTGTTATCGGGATTGCAGCAGAGTTGAAGCTTCTTTTCCAAAGCTTTGATGACATCTCGATGAGGTGTTTGAACGTTCCGCACCATCACACGGATTTCTTTGATAAAAGTGAAAGCAAACAATGAAGTTCGGCAATCGGAAAAACCATCTCTATTACGAGAAAAATAGAAGGAAAGTTAGAACTCTTACTTTTCACTGCTTCTATGAGATTTAATAAGCGTTTCTGGTCTTCGGAAAACAAAATTTTCGTAATGTATTCGTCGACATTTTCCTTAGAAGTGCTCGCGGAATGAATGATGGCTGCCAGAGAAATTTGAGACGGGGAGTAGATCAAAATAGCGTCAGTGTAAAAAACTTGTTCGAGGAATTCATCAATTCCTGATCTCAGTCTCTCAGGGTCACTGAAGGTTGGAAATCTTGTTTTCATGTCAATCATCAAGCCTTCAAGCCTGCAAAATTATAAATCAGGATTAATGTTGAGCAAAAGAAATTGCAGCAAAGGGAAAGACAATGAAATGTACATACGGTCGAAAAGGATTATGGACAGTCAATTGATAGTCAAGTTGTTGCATTAGAAGAAGTTCATTGTTCAAAATAATGGAAGCAGCCTTTTCTCTGTCTCCTTTCAGGTTACCAACAAATTGATCCATAGAAACATTGAACTCTTCCACTTTACAAGCCAAGTAGACACAAGTAACACTATAAGAATAAATGATTATTGCAAATTCAGGGATTTAATTAACAAATAACTCACAGGATCTCTTTGGGTGGATAGTCCATGACAGAATTGTTGACATAGAAACGCTTTAGGTAGTGCAAAGCTGTTCCTATCACATAGCGAGGCATAGGAGGGAGGAATTTTCTGCAAAAGTCTCTGAGCTGGTATTCATAACTCATAATCAAAATTTTTTCCTCTGTCACGTTCAAAAAATGGAGTTCTTGCTCTTCAACCTGTTAAATAGTACACATTGATTATCATGCCATGTTGGTCACACTTCCTGGAAGCAACTTACAGTCATATTTCTCCCTCGGCTTGAAATATATTTTATGTTGGCACTGAGCCGGGCATTAGAAACATCATTTTCATCTTTAAACATCCAAAAACTACGCTGGGTACTCGTTGCAAACATATTGAACTTGCCCCGTTTTCATGTGTTTGACCATGCAAAATATAACATTCACATATGGTTTTTTGAGTTTCAACTGAAAATTCTGGTAAATTTCGTCTGCTAGAGGACTTCGTTTCCAAGGCAATGATTACGACACCTACGCCATCTGGGAGACGTTGTTTCATTCTCCGACAGCCAATGAGAATACACCGCGTTTGAATGAGTTTTGACAACCCTATTTCGATAGAAAGCTTTTTTTTTTAAATAATAATAAATGAGTAGCTTTAAATAGACTGAAGAATTGAATCTAAACTTTTATTTCAGCACAAAATCAACGGCAATTTTGAAAGTTTCTAAAGCTCTGTATCCAGTAAAGAGCTTTTGAGACACATAACAAAATATTTTTCCGAGTATTAAAGAAGGCATTGCATAGGATTGCGGTGAAATATGAAACGTGATAAAACTTCGTCCGGCGCACTCGTCCTTAAGTAAATTGTGTGACGTCGTCGTCAGTTGGCTTTTAGTGGTAGTTACCAGTTTGCCCAGTTCCGAAACCACCGAAACCATTGCCGCCAGAGCCTACGAAAAGGAGAATAGATTATTAAGAAATTGTTCAAACGATTTCTTTTGCTAAAGACAAAATGAAAATATTACCACCACCACCGGCGTAGGGGTTGTAGCCTTTTCCGGCAGTCAGCGCTTGACCTGTTTACATTTAAAATATTTAGATTTGGTTGACAAGCATATGAGTCATTCTGGGTTTTACTTACCAACTCCAACGGTACCGATTCCAGTGAATTGACCGTAGGCACCAATGGCTCCGGCAACAGTACTATCAACACAAAATAAAATATTAGATTATTCCTTTTGCCTTCTTTAGAGCATAATTGCGGATTGTTTTACCCAGCTCCATAGCCGCCTAGGCCGTTTTGAAATCCGGTGGAGAATATTTCATTGAAAGTGTTACTTCCATACCCGACAAGAGGGGTACCGGCTTGTACTCCGCAAGCCAAGCAAAGAATGACGGCCTGCGTGAAATTAATTATTTAGTGGATGAGATCCTTGTTTTAGTCGGTATTTTTATTTTAAAAAAGATGCAATATACTCACGATGGAAACGATGCTGGTATATCTGGCAACCATATTGAAGATTGTGTAGCTAGGAGTCCTAGTGAACAGTGAATAATGATAGACTTGGTTTTCAATCCGTTTAAATAGAGTACCGCTGATCACGTGACACTTTCGCTCGTTTTCTTTGTAACATTAGAGGAAATTTGGATAATTTGAGAAAGCGATTCTCGATCATTCCCAAAATTCCCAAGAAAAAAATGATCGCTGATTCGTACTTCTTGTCTAATAGTCTAAAGTATTGTTCTGAAGAAAAGATCTGTCCCACTTCTTCACTGACTAAGTGAAAGCCATTTTATTACTTTGTCTTTAGATTTATTATAGTCTAATGGAGCTTCAATCCTACAATTTCCATTATTATTGTAGCCGTTAGACAGGCAGGCGTAGGACGTCGCTAAAGAGACGTGAACGATTTCGCTTTCCAGTTTCCAGTTGACCGCAATTCATTGTATCTACATACTATAGAATTTCTTCGATAGTCATGCCACAATAGATTATGGTACATTGGCCTTCCTTTATCTGTTGCGCCAATAAAGAACAAAAACTACTAGACTGGATTGAATATCGTTTTTGCGTTCAATGGGGTTAGTATTTCACCCTGTTTATTGCATGGGGAGAATCAGTCTGAGAAATATGACACAACCGTACAAAATACAGGGAACAAACTCACCGTCAACAATTAAACCCCTTTTAAAAAATAAATTAAACTATTCAAAATTAGCGCTGCTGTGCAGTTGATAGTTTCATGGCAATTTTCATTTGTAACCAGGTGTGGCATTACATCTACTAAACCGCGCGTGCGATACCCATTTTTCCATCGCTTAAAAAGACAAAAGGAAACACAACTATTTATGTAGAGTTTTGTAGACTCCACCCTAGATGAATCCGACACGGTGGGGTAGTAAAAATAACGACAAATATACATCTGTTAAGTGGACGCTGGAGTGGCTGGCTTTTTTCCATTTATCACAAAACGAAATATGCGGTTGAAAAGCCTCTACGATCTTTCGCGCCAATCTTCATGTTATCTACGGGAGAGAATACCGAGTACCCCTTGACACATGGAAGCCTATAGCATAGTATATCCCACTTCACAGTAACGGTCCACAGGTCCAGTCGATTACGATCTTTCCGATGCCAAGTTCACAGAACTGCAAACTGAATAGTAATAGCTAACAAAATAGAAGACCATACATGTAGAGCGGACAGGCAGATGTGGGTAACTTTTTCCTCTTTTCGTCATTGTTAGGTTTTTATTTATCGATTATGATTGAGGGAAAGGAAGAGAACCTAGATTCAATTTCATTTGGCAGGGGAGCGGTCGATATACAAATACATACATGGGATATACCGTACAACATGCGCTGTAAGTTTCCTCTCCATTTTTTCTCCCTCGCAACTCGTCTGTGGACGTTGACGTGTACGCACATTTTTACCATTCCCTCCAGTCTTACTCACACCTGTACAGGTGTGTCGGCCAATATTGATTGCGTGCAGCATTCACGTTTCGTGCTGAAAGGCTTCCTAGCCAAAAAAATAAAAATAAAAAGGAGATTCTCGTTTGCTTCGGCACATCTCGACTTCTATTACACTTGTAGACTTGCTACGTAATCGGATAGAAAAGCGCTTACTTACTCTTCTTTATAGATTGTTTAAATGCTAAGTGGAATCCAATTAAGTGGAAAACCACACTGGATAACGCACAGGGGGAAGTAACAAACTGGTCAAAAGCATTCTCTCTCAGTTGGGGGTATAATGGGTCTTTTTTTAAATCGTGAATACAAAAGAACGGTCAAAACGACTGTCAATGTGTTTTTGTAACGGGTGAAAGGGGGGAGGGAGAGGGGAGGCCGCTCAAAAGGGAGGTTGAGAGGGGCAGGTGTTTGGCCGGGATAACACATCGTATATAGAGATGCTTCGAACTGATGTGGGCATCAGAGCGGTATTGTACAGAGAGTGAAAGGGAGAGACAGGAACGGATGGGGGGAGGGGATGAGTAATGCACACTTGCACGGGACCCTCGAAAACTGCCACCACACATCTGTGGGCGCTCTGTTGTATATACGTACAAGTATTGCATTGTCGGCTACATCACTCTCTAAGCTGGAAAAACGATTTGGCCATCATTTTAGTTTGAAGCACCGTGGGACAACGTGGCACATTCTACTTCGGATGTTTCCGTCGAACAGTTCTCGAAGTTACTCCTGTTTTCATTTGTAGCGCTCGGTCCCTGTAATACAGTCGCTGCTGTCGTCCAGGTGAGGTGTCGTGTAAACAAGTGACCGATTAGTGTAAATTTGGTTATGAGGTCGCTAAGTAGTAGTGCCGCAGGTAATTGCTATTAAATCTCATATTACCTGGACAAGGCTACTTAACGTTCTTTTAACTTAAAACGACTTTTTAAACTCTATTGAAACATTTGAACTGTATAATAAAAAAGAACAATTACCAAATGACCTGTTTTCATTCACCAACTATTAGTTATGTATTTGATTCATCCTAAAAATTCGTCCTGAAATCCTTGTTTGTACTTTTTGAACACAAAATAAACTGGGGTTTGAAACTCCAAAGATGTTGTTCGATGTAAGTTACAAAGCATAGAAGGAAGAAGGAATTGTTTCTTTCTGATGGCACCACATTTTAGCCAACCGGTTCCGTTTCTCTCATAAGCCAATTCAAGCCTTCTTTTTTGTTCATCTTCTGTAAAAGAGGCGCTACTTTATCACGACACTGGGTATGGTATTGGTCGATGTAAGCAACCTGAAATAACGACACAGGTTATTTGTCATAATTTATGATACGAATATAAAGTTGATAATACCTCTTCCTTGGTCAACATTTCAGCAATGATCCTGCAAGAAAAAAACTGTTCTTTTAAAAATGCTCTCACGAATTTATCTGATAAATTAAACTTACATCTTTTGCTGGATGGGGACAAAAGTTAGATTTTCAAAAGTACAAAATTTGCGGTCTTTGAAATTGTTCTCGGGTTTGGCTGACACTATTTTAACCAAATTTTCGATGCGAATTCCGAATTCTCCGTCTTGATAAAAACCTGGTTCATTTGAAAGAACCATATTCTCGCTTAGACCCTACCAAATGAAATAGTAAATTATAACAAGAACAGGTGACGTCAACAGGATTTATACCGGATCGTCTGGGTAAACTCTCCAAGAAATTCCCATTGGGCCTTCGTGAACGCAGAGGTAATGACCAACTCCGTGACTCGTGCCATGAAGATAATCAAGGCCAACGTCCCACAAAGCCTTGCGCGCCAAAACATCCAATACATTGCCCTGTGGAAATTGTATTAAATGTTAAAAGCAACCTTCGTTCTAGAAACTCTACGGGCACGTGTTACTTTAATTTTGGATGGGAAAAGGCAGGTAGCCAAACTCATTTGACCCTTCAGAACGCGGGTAAAGCATTGGCGCTCAAAGGGTGTAGGGCATCCAAAATGTACAGTGCGTGTTACGTCAGTTGTACCATCCTTGTACTGTCCACCGGAATCACAAAGGTAAATTTCGCGGTCATTAATGGGACGGTCCGTCTCAGGACTGGGTTTGTAATGAATGATAGCTGCGTTGGAACCCGACGAACTAATCGTGTCAAAACTCAAACCAACAAAATCGGCTTGCTCAGCACGAAAGCCAGCTAGTTTATCGGCGGCAGATATTTCAGTCACAACTCGCTGCGATTCAACTTCTTTCTCCAACCACGCAAAGAAACAACAGAGAGCAGCTGCGTCCTTGATGTGCGCGTTTTCCATGCCTACAATAGTACACATTCACCAAAAGAAGACTAAAGATGATGGGACACAAATAAATATAAGGAAATAAACGTCATACCGGCCATCTCGACTGGATTCTTGATCGCTTTCATGAAAACAACAGGCGACACATCACTACAAAGGATATCTTCAGGAACTAGATTTGAAAATGCGACTGCACTTTTGTCGCTTATCCAGATCTTCTTCGGTTGCTGTGGAATCTGTCGACAAATCAGCCAAAACAAACAAAGAAAACAAGTCAGAATGCATTTTTCTTTCTTGGTTATGATCGCTCATGAATGTACTTCAGCAGCCAAGAATCCGTCAACATCCTCGTACGGGTGCAGAATAGCCAATACATTGTTGTTGGTCTGAGACGAAACCAGTTCTGCCATTTCAACGTCAGCTTCCAGATTTAAATGCTGTCTAACCGAGAGTGTCACTTTAGATGGGTCGACGAATAAATGAATTTCTCCATTCGTTTTGACCAGCGCCCATGAGAAAAATACAGGATTGTACTGAATATCAGAACCACGTAAGTTTAGCAACCCTAAATCAGTTGAATGTATAGGCTAATAGTTAGTCTCCTTCTAGCTGATCCATTGATTTTCACTTACATGCAATATCATCAAGAGCAGTCAGTAATAACAAGGAGCAGTTTTTGGCATCCATTTCTTGAATGACATCTTTAACTTTGTCTTGCCAAGATTTACCTGGTGCAACGACGACGAAGATTAAATAACACGCTTGTCAGTAACATATTAATTCAAATAAAACTTACCAGTAAATTCAATTCCAAGAGGTTGAATAACATGGGATGGAGGTGGGGGTTTATCATCCCAAATGGCATCTACTATATTCCTTTCCACTGGAACCAGAATGTGGCCATTGGATTTTAGAGTTTTTGATAAAGGAGTCCATTGGTCTTTGGAAAATAGTCTTGGATCCACACCAACTTTTGATCCTACTGGTAATGTTTTGGCAAGCCAAGCTCCTTGAGTTGGAGTAGTAGGTATACCTAATGAAAAATATTATATTAGGTAATTTCATTAATAATTTCTTTAAAAATATATACCTTCTTTCATTAATGTCCAATTTGCATCCAATTGTTTCTCAGCTTGATTGAAGTAACGGCCATCAGTCCACAGGCATGCATCTGTTTCTGTTATGACAGCCGTACCAGCTGAACCAGTAAACCCAGAGACAAAAGCCCTACGCTGATCACTGTCAGCTAAATATTCACTCTATAAAAGTTTAGAGAAGAAGACACACTCAATTAAGTGAATTATGGTTAATGTAACAGTTGCATCTTAAAATATGAGAATTGAGACAAAAGACCAGCCAACCTGATGTGCATCTCCACTTGGTACAATGTAAGCTTGGATAGCTTCCGTAACGAAAGTTGTATCTTTCATCAAACTCCGAAGACGTTTTAGAATTTGGGTAGTCTGTTTAGCCGCCATAATGCGCAGGTTTGAAGTGTCAAATCACCATTAATTGAATGTGATTGAACTATCTAACACACACAACTATTAGGTAAATGACCGTTATCTGACTAGACACAATCAAAATCAATCAAATAAATTTTACCTTTGATCCCTAATACGTAACAAGCTAAAAAATAAAGACGGAGATATTGAGAAAAACAAATATCAGCTGGACCAATTGAAACCGCGCAAAATTTCGCTCCCTGGTGCCTAAAATTCGAACAACTTGAATACAAAAAATGTAAATAGGCTATCAAGGTGATAAATAGAGGTTTATTTACTTAAAAATATTGTAAACTAAATTTTTATTTTTGTGGGAACACAATTATCTTATTTTATAAAAATTCGTTTGAACTTTATAAGAAAAGATTTTATAAGATTGAGAGTTGCTGCTTAGTCCATCCATAAAACCCGCAGAGGCGCAGACGATAGCACGATACTGCTTCTGGAAAATTTGTAATCGCGTCTTCGCCCGCGTGTGTTTAATTGATAACTGCTTGAATCACAAGTAAAACATTGTAAAAAACATCCTATTTACTGCTGAAGTTATTGTTTGTATCAATTGATTTCAATAGAACTCTCGAAAAGTAAAATGATCATTCCAATTCGCTGTTTTACGTGCGGAAAAGTAATCGGCAACAAATGGGAGACATATCTTGGCTTATTGCAAGCCGAATACACTGAAGGGTAATGGTTGTCTTATTTCATCACTATTCAGAGTCACGAAGGAAAAATTTAATGATACAAATATAATGGTAGCAATTGTGAAATGGGTACCGGTACCTGACAATAATTGAAAAAAATTCAGCTTGTTTACAAAGTTGATGTAATATTGAAGAAGAAGATCATAATTTCCTGTTTAGAATAATCACAGCTTAAATTCTGTTACTAATTTAATGTTTCTCCTACAATTTTAGTGATGCTCTTGATGCCCTTGGTCTGAAGAGATATTGTTGTCGGCGAATGTTGCTGGGCCATGTGGACTTGATTGAAAAACTCTTGAATTATGCTCCACTTGAAAAGTAACATGTCATTGTCACAACTATAAACATGTCATTCAACCCTGATGACAAACCATCATCCTACTCCAAGTTACATCTGATGTGAATACAAACCATTTCTTCAATTAGTAATTGTTTTTATGATGGTATTATAAATTTTCCTATTTCCTCAACACTAACTAACAATATTATAACAATCAAGTTATTATTATGTAATTCTACACGATAGAAGCAATGATGAAGTTGCAGTCTCGTGCAATTCGCATTTATGCCGAATCTCCTTGCGCAGATTGAATTTTAACGAACCATACGATACCAGACTGCGTTGGGCCATGGTTCTTTGCTCTCTCCTATCGCACGAGCTCGTATAGCCAACAGACGGCTCCGAGTCATCGCGGTGCGTCTTATTTTAAGAATAGAACAGATTGCGCCGTGGTTCTCTAACCTTCCCCTTTTTTTAAGACGGCGTGTAAGTTTCTTTGCAGTAGCAGTCGTGCCTCAGCTTTCTCAATCGCTGCTACTCTCAGCCACTTATGTAAAGAGCTGTTGCTTGCTAGTGTGAAAGTGCGCGCGCTTGCGTCTACAACTGTTCTTCTATTTTTCATTAATGCTCTAAATTTATAATCATCGTTTTAAAGCCGAACAAAGACTAAACTCTAGAGAAGAAGGTCGATACGCCTGAAAGAGAAGCTTTATCTAGTATTTTTAGATCCGACTGACGAGCGTTCCTTACTTGTCATAAGTGTATTTCCCAACTGAAATTAAGGTGAGTAAAAGGATTATTAAATTTGGAATTGTTGTTGAGTTGGATCTTGTTTAAAGTAACCTTTAACGGCTTCTACCCCGCGTAACCGTCACCGGCTATTTTTATCAACTGGAATCATTGTAGAATTACATTTCGTGTAGTTTTCACGGATTTTCAGAATCACGTTCTGATGATTTTTTTTTGTTTGTTTCATTGTTAATTAAAAACAAATGCTGTTAAACTAGAATAATTAAGCCTGGTTAAATTAGAAAATGTCAAACTGGCCCGTGAAATAACTCTAATGATCAATCGCGATTTGTTTTCAAAAATAATTCCATCTCTCATCTTTGACAACCATTTTTTAAAACCCATGAAATATGGTTGTGAGGCAATGGGGCAGATGTTTGTGAAATCTTGCTTTGGTGAAGTCACTTTTGAGATTGTTAGGTAATTTTGAACAACAAATGCTCATTTACATTCTTGATTAAATACTATCTAGAACCAAGTTGGGGGCAAAATCAAAAGGCGTTATCGTGTGATACCGCGTGATATTTTGGGAAGACGCGAGAGGCGTGAAACTCGGAGAAGACTGTCGAGAGGGAAAAATCGGTAACGCATCATCATACTCGGTCCTGGTCAGATGAAATGGCTTGCCAAGAGTTTAGGAAAGAGGTAGACGCCGTTTTTCCCGAGCACATATCTCGACTACATCGCGGTGCAGCCGACGGAACTCCGAATCGACGCAACCAGCGGAGGTTCCTGTATCGGGAGGCGCAGCCATCGGCCGGAGCTATTGGCCGTTACCGCACGCAGCCCGTCACCTTCGATGAAATCAAGGTACATCCATGCTCCATTTCTTTTTTCCTTTTGCCTTCGTTAGGGTATAGGGGGCCACTGTTGTATATGTGAAGCTCTTCATTCGACACGGTCGTCCAAAAACCAGACGGTAAGAAGAAGAAGAAGCAGAAGATGAAAAAAACAAGCAAACTAATTTAAGAACTCGTGGAGGCCGCTCAACAGCTGCGTTACCATCCAGTTGGTGATCAACCCTGCTGTATAGCGTTGCGGTACTTCTATGATTGGTGAACGCGAACAACCGACGTACACATGAGCAAAAAGGGGCGAAAGGAATTCTCCTTAACTTCGTCATTCGTCACCTTTTAAATTAAATCAGGTCCTTTTCCATCAAAAATAGTACTACCAACCTGCTAAATGTCAGAGAAGCGGATCGTGAGTCATTTCATCCTCTAACTGACTCGGCGTAGGAGGTAACGATGATTGATAATCTGAAAAGTTTCCAAGTTTACCAGCTAGTTGAGTCACATAAGCGCGACATCTGATGGTTCCGTATTGCCCTCGCACGGTTTAGAAATACTGTAGAGGTCAATCTTGGCCAACAGCTTCTATTTTGGTTTCCCATTTGTCTTTCGGCGCTTTCCCACTATTAACCGATTGATGTCTACATTTTTCAGGGCCATCTAGTGGGCTAGTGTATCAACTGATTGAGATGGTTTTTACAATGTCTTATGCAAAAATGTTTTGAATTTTGACAAATGTAGGAAGTAGACGAAGAAGTTCTCAACGAAGAAGTCCTCCCCGACGACAGCGCTGCCACAGTCGCGCAATCAGAGGAAGATTTGATGCAGCAGAAATTCCAAAAGTTGAGATTACGTCGCAGAGGCTCCCATCGCACAGCTCGTCGACCTCTTCTTAGGCATCTTAATTTGATTCTTATAAATATTATAATTTGATTCTTATTATATTATAAAATAATTTTATTCTTAGGCCATCTAACAGTCATGACGAATCAGAGTTTGATTGCAGTTCTTATGCTTCTCAACCACAGTCAACTGGCTCCGACCAAACTCAACATTTTCTGTCGTCTACTTGAGATGAAAATTAATTAAAATATATTTGTCGGCACGCTTATGTTGTTGGAATTCAAACTTTTCAGGAGGCTCCTTTCACCTTTTCTTCCGTTTCTCATATGGGCCTTTCTAACACTTTACTCATGTTATTGCGATGTTGGTAAAGATATCTTTTGTTATCGGGGATACACGTTTGCCATTGAGTCATAATAAATCATGTCAAATAATAAGTCATACATCTTTTTTTTTTAAATATTGCATTCTTTCCATCTATTACCACTTACACAGTGTCCATAAGAGTTCCTAATGCGCTGAAATTGCGTTTTAAATCAACACTACTGAGAAGGCAATCAATAACAATTTTAATCAGCGTAAGTACTTAATGTCTAATTTATTTGCGGTTAAAGACTCATTTTCTGGTCTTCTATTGATAAATGATCCGCGTACCAATTATAGCCTATGAAAATAATGAAATTACTACACCGGGTTATTAGTTGTTATTACTTAAACTTTTTTTATCAGCCCCTTTTTCTATTTTTGAATCTCTTATCTAAAGGAAATTTTTCCGAGAGTAACGTTAGGTGTCGCTGACGCTGCTGTTTACAATTTTAGAACACGTAGTCTGCTAGGTTCATCGTTCATTACGAATCGATCTTGCAACCTGCAAGTTTCGTCAGAAAGTCGTTTCTAGAAAGAGTGAAAATAATTTTGACCAAAATGCAACATTTTCAAAACTTGTTAAGGGAATTTCGATATCTTTCCAAAAAACAGTCTTACCAGTTATTTTATCGGCAGCGTGAGTCTTCTCTACTGCCATACAGTTTTTTATTGAGCAAATACAACGGCCGAAGATTTCGCCATTCCAGTTACAACTCTCCAAATGACAATTTCCGTGTGATACCATTTATGGCTTTTGGCATCATGGTTGCACATTGTGCAAAAGAAGATGATGGAAACAACAAACTCAGTACTGTTTATGGTATGCAGATGGTATGTTGTGCAGACATGTGTGTGGAGGTTTAATTCAGAATATTCAATGTGTTAGATCACCCATTGTTCAGAGCTGCCAGAAAAGGAAATGCAATTGCTGTTGAACGTCTCTGTAAGAATGGCGCAGATCCAAATCAAAGGTTGGTGTTACTAAGTGTTTTTTAAAAGAAACATTCTGGCATTAAAAATTTTTTTTAAAATAGACATCCTTTAGGATGGACTCCACTGCATGTTGCAGCAGTTCAAGGAAATGTTGATGTTGTAAAAGTTTTGTTGAAGGTAGTGTACCATATAGTAAAATACTTAAATCACTTTATAAACTACTGTGTAAAATACTTCTTTGTTCTTTACGTAGTGTGGAGCTAACCCAGATCTGGGAGATGATTTCAGCAATCTCAATTTGAAAGCAAGAGAAAAAGGGCTTCACTGGTTGGGTGGTAATTTATTTCATTTATTTAATAAATAAGTTTTTTTAGGACAAAGGATTTCAATTTCTTATTCATCAAGTAATGGAAACTCGAGAAGAAGAATTTTCGGACCGTCTTAATAATCGCGCCACCTTTAGTGGATGCACGGCGTTGCATTATGCGTGCATCATTGACGACGCCGGTAAAAAAAAAAAAAAGAATCACGTCTGGCACTTTCACGTTATAGTGTCTTAATTTTCTTTTGCAGCTTGTGTAGCAGCATTATTGGATGCAGGAGCCAATCCATCACTTGCAAATCTCGGTGGACACAAGCCAATTGATTACGCTAATAGTGATGCCATGAGAAAACTTTTAGAAAGTTACATTATAAAAGTAACTGATTCTATAAAAATGTTTTACATGTTAATTTTTTTTAAATTGACATAAAATTTTAAACAGTATGAGGACATGGTGAAAGAAAGAGCTGCAGAAGAGAGACGTAAATATCCGTTGGAATTACGATTAAAAGAAAACATTATTGGTCAAGAGGCGGCAATTGCTACGGTTGCGTCCGGTACAAATATTTTACTTGCTATATTTTCCATGTGCTTTCTTTGTATTATAGTAAATTTCATTCTTTTGGTTTAAATAGCTATACGAAGGAAAGAAGGTGGTTGGATCGACGAGGAGCATCCTTTGGTTTTTCTTTTCCTCGGCTCATCAGGAATTGGAAAGACAGAACTCGCTAAACAAGTTACAACAGAAACCAAACCTTAGAAAGCCATTGTTTTTTAATATTTTTTTTTTTAAATATTTCCTCAGGTTTCAAACTATTTGAACCCGAAAAGTTCCGAAGGATTCATTCGTTTGGACATGTCCGAATATCAGAACAAACACGAGGTAATACTTAGTACTGTTTACGTTTTGTAATTAATTGATTCATATCATGCAGAAATTTTTTTTTTTTAGGTCGCCAAATTAATTGGATCTCCTCCTGGCTATGTTGGTTATGAAGAAGGCGGACAGCTGACAAAGAAACTTAAAAAATGCCCTAACGTAAACACATTGTTTTTTAAATCATTTTTTATGGAAAAATATTTCACGATTGTTTTTTAGGCTGTCGTGTTACTTGATGAGGTAGACAAGGCACATCCCGATGTATTGACTGTTCTACTCCAGCTATTTGACGAAGTAAGGTTTGGGCTAGTAGTTTCAAGTGTGGCATTGAAAATGAGTTAATGTTTTAAATTTTCTGTAGGGAAGAATTACAGACGGACGAGGCAAAACGATATTTTGCAAAGATGCCATTTTCATTATGACTTCAAATTTAGCCAATGACGAGATCGCCGACCATGCCCTACAACTACGTCATGAAGCTGAAGTTGCAGCTAAACAACGAACAAAAAGTGATAAAGAAGGTTGGATATTTTGGTTATTGATGTAGCGTATCAAAAATGAAATTCATCTTTTATTCCCGCTTTTATTTCAAATGTTTTGCTCCTCTTACTACTTGTAGCCGAAATGCCTTCCATATCTCTTTGCATTTCTCGAGAATTCTGCGAGTTCATTGTTCGTCCAATCCTCAAGGTATTTATAATTTTTTAAAAGAGTTACAAATAATATTTATGAAATCTTTTGATTTTAGCGCCATTTTGGTCGTGATGAATTTCTAGGGAGAATAAATGAATTCGTCTTCTTTTTCCCCTTTTCAAGGTATTCATAAATTTATCCGTCTTCTGAAAATGTTTAAATCAAAGTTGCTTTTTCAAACAGAAATGAACTCCACCAGCTTGTAAAAAAAGAACTGGACTTTTGGGCCCAAAAGGTAAAATCAGACAATTCTTTGAAGGTAAAGAGATTATTTGAAAACTTTTTAATAATTAGGCTAAAGATCGGTATGACGTGGACTTATCGTGGGACGGACAAGTACTGGATGCACTATGCCTTGGGTACAATGTGGCTTACGGAGCCCGAAGTGTCAAGTATGAAGTGGAACGAGAGGTGGTAAGCCTACTCTCTAATTCTCAACAATTTCACGGCTTTCCACGTGGAGCTTTGCTACAGTTATACGTTGACTATGGCGGGAACGGATCTTCAAATGATTCAGCGCGTAATCCACAAATCCGCTTGCGTATTAAAAATAAAGACAGTGTCGAGTTTACAGAATTTTCTTCATCTGTGCGACATTTGCTTCCAACAGACGTTCCACAGCGAATTGATCCCTAAAAATATTTTCTAGACCAATTATAGATAAATTCGAATTGTTATTTTGTTGAAACGCCCTGCTCGTGATTTCCTCATTGAATTTAATGTTGTGTTCAAGGGAACCTTTGAACGCAAATAAAATCAGACGCATCATTTGTTTCGATTTGTTTATAAATTTTTAACATTGTCCAAACGGAGCGGACAGCGCATCCTTGAAATACAACAATAACCAAACTGTAAAATAAAATAGTAGCTCGATGGATTTAATAGGGCGACCAAAGGTCCTCGCAGTGCAATAACTCTTTTAAAATAGGTTGAAAAGATAATAAGCTGTTGAACCCGAAAAGTCAAAAGTCATATCCAGCTGTGTTTAGGGATTGTTGTCATCACCTGCTGATGTCTCATCGGGTTTCAGTCCTCGTCACCTACACGACAGCTGACAAGACAACTTGTAGTTGAAAAACTGAATTAATTACCGTACAGAAGAAGAGTTAATGTTTGGGGTTACGAATGTAGAAGCAGTCCCTTATTTGAATTGAAAGTGCGTTTATGATGTAGTGCCGACATTGGATTTTTAATTTTGTAATCCAAGGCCAAACACGACGAAGAAGCCATCCCTCTTTTATCGTTTCATGGATAGGGGCTCAGCAGTCTTATTGTTAGCTAGACCAGCAAAAGAAGTGTGGTATACAGCTTACTCTTAAAGTAAATATTTTGAAATTGTATTTATATTATTGTTATTATTCATTTTAGCAGTGATACATTATGGATACAAAACATACTAGCTATTTTTTTTTCGTTACAGATATCATTGCAATGTGCAATTAATCAACCTATGCACAACATTGACTATACCGAACCAATACTGTGTGCATTAAAATCATTCTTGAAAGCATTTCAAGTCAGTGAGCACTGACTGCACTTATTATTCAAGCAATGTAACCTCGTTTTGCCTAGTTATTGAAATTTTTGCAAATTTAAACCTTTAAACTGTTTAGATGGAAGAGGGAATGATGCAAGTTGCAGCTGATGAGGATTTCGAGAAGCTTTGGCAAATGGTCGCAGATAACTCTTGGAAGCTAGAATATCAGCATGAAGACATTAATGTATGGAGCAAACATTCAAGCAGCACAGATTTAAAAATGATAAAAGTAAATTCACTCTTACAAACCCCTAAAATCTAAAATTTAACCTATAAATTTTTTTTCTAGGTGAAAACAACTTTTACTGATGTTGATATGTGGCTTTTATTTGACCTCCTCATGGATGGGGAGTATCGTTCACTCTGGGATACTGCTATGGTTGAGTCTTATACTTTGGGTTTCTTAAATCCCAACAATGATGTTGGTTATTATGCCAGTGAGTATTTTTGAAGGTTGGGGAAAGTTCTCTATTCAAAGCCTAATAACGGTTTGGTCGATATATGTAGTGTCGTGCCCGCCGCCGATTCAGAACCGCGATTTCGTCCTTCAACGTTCGTGGTTAGCCACTCCCAAGAAAATTTCTATCCTAAATCATTCCATTACGCACAAAGACCTTCCCCCCAAAAAATATTTCGTCAGAGGAATATCCTACATAACAGGTTTCTTTTTCACAAATTCTTTTTCACAGCAATACTTAACCGCAAAGTTGTTCTGCATAGGCTACGTAATTGAACCTTTACCGGGGAAATCCAAGGGCCTGACACTCGCATATGTGTCTGCAACTGATCCCAGAGGAGCAATTCCCACTTGGGCCGTCAATAAAGGCACTCAATATTTTGCACCAAAGGTAATAGAAATAAAAATTTATTGAAATCAGAAAGTTAATAACTGTGAAGTTGTTTCCTGGAATCTACTATAGATGATGAAAACGTTGCACAAAGCATGTCGGGGATATTTAGAATGGAAACAGCTACATAGTCCGGGTTTTAAGCCATGGCTGTATCCTGAACAGATGGACTATCCAAAACTACTAGTCGACCAAGTAATGTGAAATTTAAATGCTTTGTCCTATTTAACGCCTGTTTAACTTTCGTGATTTTAAAATATGTAGAACACCACTGTAAATGGTGCTAACAAGATTATGTTGAACGACAAAGGGAACAATCGAGACAGCAAAGAAATGGCGTCAATTTAAGTTAAGCATTTCCCAATATCGCGCACAAGTATGCTAGTTTTAATTTAATTTTGGTCCTATCTCAAAGTTCCGTATTTGCATGCATTGATTAATTTTATATGCAAAGAGCAGCAATTGTGAACTACATTTTAATATAACAGCCCACAGTTATATTGATGATGCAAAACTAATCAAGTAACAACTGCATTCCAAATATTTCTAAAAGAATGTAGATGAGGGGAAAATACTTGCAACAAATAGACATTTGAATTTGGGAAAAGTTTTGAATCATAGAAAATGAATGAAAAAAGTATGGAAATAATTGTAGAGGAAAATTCTACAATTACATTTTAAGCCACAGGAGACTTTACAGAAGCCTTTTGAATCGTGTTAATTTTGTCGCCGAGACTGAGAGCCATTCCTTGACTCTTGGCACGAATTCGAATGTGTCCTGTAACTGGTGCGTCGGGTTTACCGAATGGTTTCTCTAAACTGAGATTAGCTAACGCATCTTCTCCAAAAACTGAACGAGCATACAAGTTGGCTGCCATGAATCCACAATCACCAGCTAGTGCCTTCTCTGGAGTCAGACACTTCATATTTGTCGATCTACACAAAGAAATTAATTTATACTAGGAATTTAGAAGGACAAAAGAAATGATCCCACTTACTTGAGCAGATGTTGCAAATAAAGATTTAGATCGTTGATATTAGTATTGACGGTGACTTTGTTCTCCCATTCGAAATCAGCCCACATCTGTCGGAATTCAGCATCAGTGCAGCTGGCAGGCATGATATAGTCCATGATATCAATGTGAATGTCATTCAGTACCACGACGTTACGGTCCGATGTCGAGCCAGTCACATCATAGACTATATTTCCAAAGATAATACCATTCTCCGTGGATGCCACCTTTAATTAATGGATAAATACAGGCATGAAAAACAATTAGTAATAATTCATTTAGTAATAATTAAAAAGAGCATACCTTAACGCTGGCCTTAATGTTGGCGAAATCGTGCGGAGCCAAAATGATAGCCGAAGGCTTTTCTACCAGTTTCAGATCACCGAGAGTTGCCAATTCCAACGTGCAGTTTTGAAGAGTGTCGGCCGTTTGATTGACAATCAAAACATCAAGTACGATGTCGTATTGGTTCACGTTTACGTACGCTTCGGCGTATACAGGATCAGAGAAACCAGTCAACTGCGTCACCTTGTTCAGTTTTGAGACGCTCAGATCTAATCCAGTTCGCTGAGCGGATCCTACCAAAGCTTGCGACAAACTTGATTCAAATACGTCTTCGAGGCCACCAAGTTCATTGCGTGAAAGCAGTTGCTTGAAAGAGACCAAGTCGTCGGCTTGGATTGATCGGCTGTTCTTTTCCAAGTTCTTTTGGGCAGCAGCTTCTTCCTCAGCTTTGGCAGCTAACATAAGTGAAATGGATCTACGGCAGGCATCGGTAAATACTTCTACTAAAATCGGTGATCGATCCGAGAGCACCTATGTCGAAAAAGAAAATTGTAATGGGGGTTCACTAATTTTTTACCATTGATAGCTTACCTTAAGGCAAAGCCCCAATCTTTCAGCATCGTCATTGCTAATTGGTTTCTGAGGCAGTCCCGAACGACCCAAATGAAGGATCGCTGCAATCACTAGCATGGCTTCGGCACAAAACTGGTTTTGCGTTTGCGGGTTCGACACTTGTTGAACAAAACGTAAGGCCAGCTTTGTCATAGTTGTAGCCATTGATGCACCAATGAAGAAATCGCCTTCCATCAGATATCTACAAAGAAATTTAATTATGCAATACTATGCTAAATGGAACGACATCAACAGAATTGACATACTTTCGAAGAGGAGGCCTTTCTTCTTTTTTGGCGGTTGTTACGGCAGCACTGAAGATAGACTGCGTAGCGTATGTACCATCTGCAGTTACCAAGCGGGCGCTAGAAGCAACAGGATTAGTAACGCTCCCAGTTCCCTGTGCTAAAGGATTTTCCGGATCGGTCTGCTCTCCTGCTGCTTTTCGGATTTCGTCATCCACGATTGGAATTTCGCCAAGCGATTGTCGCACTTTGGACATAACTGAACGAATGTCATCAGCCGAAGTGGCGTATTCGCCCAAGATCCAAATTGCTGCACGGTGCACCTTGACGGATCTGTGAAAAAAAACAAAAAACAAAAAACATCTAATGTAGAATTGCTGCCAGTAAAAACGAAATGGAGTTATATTTAAACTTACTTGATGGAAAGAAAGGCTTCTAAAAGTTTTTCGATGATTAATGGACGAAGTCCTTCGAACTTCTGAATCGCTTCGCGAACAAAGACCAAAACATCGGCGGCTGCTAGCTCGTTGGTGTCGGAAAGGAATTCAGTCAGTACAGGGATGACGGTCGCAGAAATGTCAGGAAACTTGATGCAACACGAGTGAAGAGTGCGCACCAAAAGTTGCCGATACTTTCCCGTATCTTCATGCTCAGTTGTGTTGTGCGTCTTTGTTACTTCCTACAAGATAATTCATCAATAGAAAATTATTCATATCGATTTACCATTTCACCGGAATTCTTACCTTTTTCAAAACGAGCACGATATCTTCTATGTTTCGCGAAGACACTAAATCAAGTATAAGGGATAGCGTCTTCTTTCGTACTTCCAAATCTGGAGTAGCCAATACCCGCAAGATGTCCATCACCAATTCCTGAAATGAATTGCGTAATTAATATTTTGTAACATGTGAATGATTAAATTCAAGATACCTGCAAGACACGTTCTTGATTCGGCTGCTCTTTCAAGGCGATCAAACGATCCAGCACAATCAACTTCACATTATTGTCGCTTTCCTTTAAGATAATTTCGATGTAGCAACTAGCAGCAGCTGCTCAAGAAGAAGAGAAAAAATATTAAGTTGGAAACCCAAATTTAATATTAAGGGAATATGAATAATACCTTTAATAGCCGACGGTGCGGACGATAAGGTTACTAGAGTGCCAGCAGCTTCGTAGCGAACGGCCGGACTGGTGGCATTCAAGAGACTGTAGATACAACGAATGAAACGCGATCGCTCACTAGGATTGGCGTGACACACTTTGTAGATAAGTTCAACGATGACCAATTGCAGAATATCACCGAAGGAGTGAACCTAACAGATTTTTTTTCTTTAAGTTTGCTTGAAAATTGGAAACCTTAAAATAGTTCTATTACTTGATCGATGCAAGAGGTAAGATAGGAGAGCGCCCTTTCTTGGTCAGCGTGAATCAACATCATGAATGCATTACGTTTACAGGACATGTCCTGTTCACGTTCTAGAAAATTGGCAATCAATTCTGGCCCGTCAGGAATGAGGAAATCGAAATTGCGGTAAATTGTGTAAATTGCCAAAACAGCATTGCGCCGAACGTAAGAATGTCGGTGCTCCAAACACGACCTGATCGATGGCATCAACGGTTCTAAGATTTCAGGTTCCTACAAAGTAAATTACAAAAGGTTAGCTTATCAATAAATTAAGGTATAAAAGAAATTGGCTAACCTTAAGCTTGCAAAGAAAACGTAATGTTGATCCTCTAATAAATTCATTTGGATGTTGCAAATCTCTTCTGTAAGCATCACAGACGAGAATCATTTCATGCAAGAGTTTTCCATCTGCTGAAGTCTTTGGAATGATTTCCCAGAATATCAACAGAAGTTTCTTGACATTATGATCCTGAAGTGGCAGCACAAATTTGACCACAGCCATGAGGATTCCTGGAATCTTTTCTCCATTTAAAATTATGTAAATGGCCTTTTTTAAAGCATCAATCTTGGCTTTGATATCTCCAATTTCCAACTCTTTTCGCAGCTGATCTGGAGGTGGATAGTCAGAATCTGGAGTACTGATGAGGGTATAACAAGGTTGCTCAGTCACAGACATCTGTAAAAACAAAACAATACATGAATCGTGAAAACTTGGACCGGTTTACGCTCGATGAAATGTTATTGTGACAGCGACCCGCAACCCATTCGAAATCTATAACGATGGTATTTGTTGAACACTGAATAACGATTCCAAAATGTCGGATGACTTGCCTTGATTTCTTTGTATTACAACGGCTTGTTGTGTTTTCTGTGTGAGCCGTAACTATATGAAACGAGAGAAATTCACGAAACCTTTGACGTTGCAGAATGTCAGAAAATACCCACGTCAGTCGGTAAGCGACAGATCTTAATTCGTAAAATTGACAACCACGCAGCCATGTTGCCATTATGAGTTTTAATTTTGACGTTGTTTTTTTTGTTATTTTTATTCAAAATAGATATTCAGTGATTCAGTCCCAGCTTGTGTTTAATTCCAGATTTTCCAGGCATCTCTCTCTCTGTACCATCAAAACAAGAGTTTTTGTGGGTTTCCGGTGTATAAATAATGTGACTACTGCCTAGTCATCGTCACTCATGTTTCTGAACCCACTGTGAACTTCTTCAACACGTTTGAAGACCAGCACCAGTCACGTCTCCATCTTTGGCAATGGTCAGTTCAGTTTGTTTTTCAATGTTTCGAGGTATTTTGATGGGAGTTAGTTAGAATTTTTCGTCCATTTAATCGGCAAAGCCTTTAAGAAACGATATAATTTGTTCTTAGTTATTTGATAATAGAAATGTTCGGTCGGAATAGAATGTGCACATGGCCACAATCTCCATACCTTCACTGCTTCACAATATGCAGATTGCAGATTTATTGTCTTGCCATTAATCACAGAAAACTAGAATTGGAAACGATTAGCATCCGAAGGTACTGGCCGTTATATCTCTATTTCGTAGTTACCAGCTTTAATACGCTTAATATGGTCGTTACTTCGTTGGTTCGCTCGGCTCACTGTAGCCTATAGCTAATCGATATTAAATATTTATGTTTTATGTTATTAGCATCAAATGTAATTACGTTTGTTCAGAATCCTTTTCATTTATTATTTATTTTCATCGTTTTAAACTAACTGAGGCATTGAGCAAAAGGAATCATGGAAAATTCCGCGACTATCATTGTTGCGTCTACGATGATCTTTCCTTAATTTTTTTTTTTTTTTTTGTGTTGGTAGGCCTTCCATCTAAAAAAAAAGTTCAAGTATTCAAGTAAAATATCTTTAAATTTTTAAAACGTTTTATAATGTAAACATGTTATATTTTCAACGGAAAAGAAATTATCTTATATTTTAAAAAAAGCGTGTGGGTAGAATGAGGCCATCCTCACGATAGATAAACATCACGCTTTCCCGTAAGAGGGAAACTAGGGTCTTCTTCTTTTGACGCCACCGGCAATCGGAAAGACATTTGATTTTTTCCTTACAGGCACCACAGAGCATGATGTTACAGCTAGCTATAAAGAAAGACAACTGCTGTTAGTCAACAGACGGCTCCAAGTCATCGGCCAGTATACAAGACTTTTTGATTTTCGAGTTCATTTTTAATTGGGGTGTCGTCATTCGCTGTTGAGAGTTCATCATGCGATTGTTCCTTCTATGTTTAGTTTTTTTGTTTGTAACGCCTGTTTTGTCACATTTCAGTGAAGGTAAGGAATTCACTGAAAAGTCCGTTAATGTCGTAATTTTACCCTTCAAATAACCTTACTCGGAAACTCTCACGCTAAGTTTTCTGATAACTGTTATTGTATTGCTATCGCTTGCAAGTGCCTTGCCCCTTACATTAAAGGGCGTTAACTGAAAATAATTTCAGTTAAAAACACTTTAGTTGAGTTTTTAACTGTAAATTTAACTTAAGTTTGTTCATCAAGCAACAAACAAATTTCATTTCATTTTTCTAATACAGAGAAAAAAGACGAGAGTTTGGAGGGCAGCCTGACAATCGAAACATCCGTGATCAATGCAAAGAACGAAACGAAATTGTTACTTCCGGATCTTCAAGTAGAATCAGCCGACGTCAATGTCGAAGAAATTTCATCAGCTACAAGTGTTGAGAGAAGGCAAAGCAGGAAAAAGAAACGTCGAAATAATAAGCGACGTCAAAATCGTATTAATCAACTGAGGAAGAAAGGTAATTTTTAAAAGCCCCAATTTTATTTAGTGATATTGTACATATTTCTGAATCACTAGGTAAAAAACCCAATGGACGCAAACGCCGCCCACAGAATGACAAGAAAGGATACGGAAAGAATAAACGACCCATTTTTAAACCAATTCAATACTTGGCTCGTTCGTCTAGTACAGATCAATTGAACAAAGCTCTGGATGAAATGCTCGAGAGTTTGTCTCTAAATTTAGCCAACGAAAATTCATCAACGTTTTCACTAAAATTGAAGTGAGTTTATTATAATTTTCTAAAAACTTTCTAGACATTTACTCATTACATTGTATTGTTCTCGTCATTAGCAACTTTCGCGAGGACATGAAAATATCTCCTTGGGCTTTCCTTGCAATAAATGAAACGCAAACAACCGAAGTGGAAAGGAAAATTCGTACAGAAAGAGCCGCTGGGGATCCCGGAACGGAAGCAGTTGAAAGCGATGCAACTGAAAGTGACGAAGACGTCGATGATGATGAGACGAATGTGGAAGGGGAAGCGGCAATTGAAATCGCAACCGAAAGTATTGCTGAAGAGTCTTCCACTGTTTCGGAAGAAAAAGAGATCATAGCAACTGAAGAAGAGAATGACGACGACGATGATTATGAAACAGCCACAGAAATTTCCCTTAATTTAAAACAACCACATAAAACTAATGCAACCCAGTTTTATCGGACCCAAAAGCCATCTCCTGTTGTGCTCGACGACGGCACTATCGAGTACAATCTTCAGCTGCTCAATGAAAACGACATTAAGCAAAGAAAACTGGAATTCAATGAGGATATTTCATCAGAAAAATTTCAGTAATATCTAACTTAAATACGTAGCAATGAAATTACAGCTTTCATTTTAATTTGCTTTTTCGTTTACAGAGATGACACTGGCCGCCCGGTCAAGAAACTGGAGGGTAAACGAGGTTCATCTCGACGCAATTCACGCAGACCAAGTGCTACTGTGGAAGGCATTGATCAGATTAAAAGGAAGGGCGATGTTTTGATTGGAGTGAGAGAAAATTCTACCACACACAATGTCGATGCTACATTAATAATCGGCCCACTCCATTTTTTTATGGATGCAAAACCAGGATTCCCTCCACAATCTCGCGTATCGTTGCCTCCGCTTTCCGCTAGACTTCGAATGACGGTTAGCAACAACTTGTTCGATTCAAATGAATTTTTTAATCCAAATTTTTGGATATTTTTTAGGAAGTTGGAGGGAAACTGGTAGGAGTGCGATTTAAGCCTACGAAAATTCGACCTGACGAAGCATTAGTCACGTTTAAATTATGCCAAGATGGTAAAATTCCCACTAATTTGGAGACGGCACGCATTGTAACTTATTTGAGTCAAGAGATGACTAAAGTTTGGAACTCTGGAAATTTGCTCCGTCGTCTCAAACGCCAATTTAAGCAATTATTCATAAATGAAACAGTTGGCAATAATAAAAGAGAACATTCAAAATCTCAAGATGCCAGAATGCTTGTCGAAACATTGGCTCTTTCTGCATTTGGAGCAGCTATAAAAGACGACCCCAAATAAGTCTTTATCTGTTTTTGAATATTTATCCCCAAGTTATTGATTTACATTATGAGTTCATGTAATTAATTTCGTTATATGGTAAAATGGTATATTAACAGCGAATTTAAATAAATTGCTGACAGTATTTCTCAAATTTTAATTCAGTATAGGCTAATCGACTCTAAAAAGTATCGCTAGATGGCGAATATAGGCATTTAGCAGACCACAAATTCACGATTCCACGCTCAACACGTTAACGTTTTGTCGTTTTCCCGCCAAACACGCTCAGTTTCACTTCCCCAGGTTTTTTGGAACAGTCTTTAGAAATTACTTGTTTTATTTCGTCGTTTAGAGTTTACAAGTAAAATTTATTGTATACCTATTAGCGTATTTTAAATATTTGAAAATTCAAAATGGACGATGAAGTAATGGAAGCCCTTGATTCGGGAACGTCTTCCGAGTCAGAGTCTAACACTCCAGATTCACCACTAAAAGACATCAAATCTCCTGTTGCTAACAATAGCTCAGGTTCACTTTGCTTGAATGATCATGAAGCATTGAAAGCAAAATCTCCTTTGAGTTTGCAGAACAATATTTCAAATCCAAAAAACGAACCAGCTTCATTGGTAACAGTAGATGACAACTCAAATTCAAGTGATGTTCCTCTCATCAAATTTGTGGCTTCCGCAAAGACAAATGAAACTGAGGTAAAAGAAAAGACTGTTGCTCGCAGTAGCAGCAAGAAGAAAATGCTGAAAGTCATAGTTGAATCTGATTCTTCATCTAATAGTTTTACTGATCAAGATGAGAAGCAAAATAGCAAACCAGTTTCATTGTCAAAAGTGGATGATGACTCTAATTCGAGTGATGTCCCACTAATTAAATTTTTAGGTTCCCCTAAGAAAAAGGAAAAGAAAGAGGAAAAACAAAAGACTGTCATTAGTGGCAAGAAGAAAATATCAAAACTTGTATCCGAATCTGATTCTTCATCAGCTAACAGTTCTGACACTGTGGCTCTTGATAATGCTTCTGGTTTTAATATTGATATTCAAAAGAGTGAAATACCCAAGAGCAGTACCAAGAAAGCATCTAAGAAGACTGAAACTAGTAAGAAAATTGATCTTAAAAGAAAAAGAAGCGGCGAATCTGACTGTGAAGAAAAAGCTAATTCTAAAATCAAAAGAAAACTAGATATGTCATCTGATAGTGACTCTGATGAAATTGTTAAAGAGAAAAGTGCTACACCATTCCCAGCTTCAAAGAAGAGGAAACCTACCCCTACAACCGGTAAAAAGAATAAAGCAGATTCTACAATGACCAAGAAGAAATCAGCTCCTGCTAGCAGTAAGAAGAATGAATCTGTTCAGAATGAGAGTGTTGTGTCACCAACAAAAAGCGAGTCCAGCGTTGACCAAAAGAACCAAACTCCAAACTCTAAGCTTTCTGATCCTAAAAAGACCAAAAAGTTGGATACACGTGACATATTGGAAACACTTGATGATGACTCCAACGGAACTAGTGCTAGCAGCTCTTCAGAAGATGTAGAAATGGAGGAACCTCAAAAAACGGAAGAAAACACAGAGGCAAAATCAAGTTCCGACAGTGATGAGGATTCGGATGCAGTCACAACTTCTTTCAAGGGCAAAAAGAAAATTCTACAGCAAGAAAAATCAAGCAGTTCGGAAAACTCTGAAAGCGACAGTGACGATGATTTAACAGCAAAGAAAGTCACCAAAAAGGCAAAAGGAAGGTCCGGTTCAGCTTCTAAGAAATCCGACACCAAAGAAAGCAGCTCTTCCTCCAGCGATGAAGAATCAGAAAATGTTTCTCCGAAGAAGAAAAAAGCCGCATCGAAGGATGTCCCCGAAAAAGCCAAAGGAAAATCCGGTTCGGCTTCTAAGCAATCTGAATCCTCATCAAGCAGCTCTTCATCCAGTGAGGAAGAATCTGAAAATGTTTCTCCGAAGAAGAAAAAAGCCGCATCGAAGGATGTCCCCGAAAAAGCCAAAGGAAAATCCGGTTCGGCTTCTAAGCAATCTGAATCCTCATCAAGCAGCTCTTCATCCAGTGAGGAAGAATCTGAAAATGTTTCTCCGAAGAAGAAAAAAGCCGCATCGAAGGATGTCACCAAAAAAGCCAAAGGAAAATCCGGTTCGGCTTCTAAGCAATCTGACATCAAAGAAAGCAGCTCTTCCTCTAGTGATGAAGAATCAGAAAATGTTTCTCCGAAGAAGAAAAAAGCCGCATTAAAAGGAGAAAAAACTGCTAAAAAGGAATCTAAAAAGGACGAAAAGGTTAAACCTGGAGGAAAGATAGCGAGGCTTCAACGCTATCTAAAAGAAGCAGGTCAGTAGCAAATCACAAATAAAAATAATTGATTGATTAATCTAGAATTCCAATTTGAAATGTGACTTATAGGCATTCGAGTTCAAAGGTACGAGACATTATGGCAGGGATGCAAATCCGATAAGGCGCGAGCACAAAAGCTGTTAGAGTTGCTTTACGAACGTGGATTGAAGGGGAATCCATCGCTTTCTAAATGCCAAAAACTCAAGCGGAAATTTGAAAGAGCAAAGGAAATTTCCGAGTTGAACACAAGCAACATCATCGCTTCTAATGGTACTAGTGTCTTTGACTAAACTATCAAGTGTTACATTTTTCTAATGCCTTTTTTCCAACATTTCAAAATTAAAGGGAGATCTCGCCGTTCCGCAACCAACGCTTTTGCATCCCGCCGCAGTCCTTCCCCACAGAGTGCCAAGAAACAAGAAGCATCGCCAAAGTCGTCTCCAGCATTCAAGAAAATGTTTGGCCGATTAAGAAACATTATCGACAGTGAGGGGGATTCCGATTAAAATTTCCGTAACGTATTCCAATTCAATATGCTCCATATCCTAGTTGTATTCGGAACACTAGATCGATGTTATCTTACTGGCCGAGGATTTTTAAATCTCCTGCCATTACCTCACACGTGACTGTGTTGTCTTGTTGTGCGGCCAATTATGTCCAAATAATCAGAAACAAATGTTTAACCTTGTACGTCATAGAAACTTTTTGTTAATCACAAAATTTTAATGATTTTAGTTTTAGAATAAAACGGATTTAGTAACTCGGAAGTAGCATTGAAAGAATCATTTTTTTAAATTAACTTCGTGATTTATTGCACTGTTAAACATATATTTTGAACTAGTATAGTTTATTACTAGAAAAAGACAAAATACCCGGAATTTTTACCCGTAGTTACTAATAATTATTGGCCGCGTAATCGTATATTTTGGTTTCAGTTTCTTCTGTTCACATATCAAATAGCACGTCCTCGTTATCTAGTTTTGACAGTTGTGTGGAGGGAAAGGGAAATGAGCAATTTTGACCCTTGAAAAAGTAAAACGTAGTTTTATTTAGATTCAGTGGATGTAACAATTTCCATTCCTACAGTAAACAGAGTTTGTAATTAAAATACTGACTAGCAAGGAGTAGACAAATGGTGGCTTTTTTGGGCGAGTTTGAGCACGAATCAATAAAAATGTATCCGAAAATTTATCGCATTTCTTGTATGGAACCAGCCAACCAGGCTTGGGGAACGTGAATAACGGCGCAGTTACACCGATAAGCTGCTTTAGACGACGCGACAGGGGAAACTATCAGGTTTTTGAATTTCACGATCGGTCAGACTCAGACATTGGATGAGGAAATTGCCTTTACTTCTTCCTTGTGTCACGTATCACCCCCTAGTGGCACAGTGGGTACAATAAAGGAAGGTTTTCTCTTTTCGAATCAATTTAAAAACTAAGCACCGAACTGTAAATGTTGTAATTGAATTTTCTCTACGTTATAATAGTTTATTAAATGTAGTGTTGTTAGCCTGTTACACATTTTCTAATTGTTTTTTTAAGATTAGGAATTGAGGGATAGCATGTAAATTTTGAAATTTCTGACTACCGGTAATATATGCCTCGCGTTATTTGCGGTTATTTGTGCGTTTACATAATAATACAGCAACCTTGAGAACCACTATCTCTCGTCCTGGATACTCTAGGCGGGAGAGGAGTATTGTGATGGTTAATACTGGAAGGTGGATGCATTACCGCTTCTCGAAGTCTCGCTTGCAAACTAAGATTTTGGCTCTCAAGTGTCCGGATTGTCTCTATCTTTTGCTGCATCATCGATTTCATCGTTCGTATATCTTGTTGCAACTTATAAATAAGCTGATTATTAGATGCATTTATTTGGTTTTCGGAAGACGATTGAGTTTGCAAGCTATTCACTTTCAATTGCAAACTGACATTCTGATCTTTAAGTATCTGGATTGTTCCTTTGTGGGACTCGATAACAGCTTTTAAAGCTCGTGTCTCCTGCTGGAGCTGATTTAACTGTTGACTATTAGATGCGTTATTATTTGTGTTAAGGTTCCTAGTGTTTCCATTGCGGTCCTTTAGGGCATTCAAATAAAGCTGTTTCACTTGAGCATTTTCTTCCATAAGAATACGTATAGTTTCTTCATGTTGTCGAATTTGTTCTCTCGCCTGTTGAGTCTTTAAATGATCATTATCGTTCTGCTTTTTATTTGAATGCTGATTAGCAAGAACATGCACAATTTTTAACTTTGGGTCTAAAGGTTGGCGTCTTTGAGTGTTCCATCCGGGACCTCTAACTGCGTTCAACTGTAATGGGCAAATGGTAAGCTAATTTGTAAATGTATTTAAATAAAAATAGGGCGTTATTTCTTACATGATACCAAGCATGTGGATTGTGAATAACTGTACAGTTATAACTATAAGCTGATTTAGATGATGAATAATTTGTCTTGGAATAAATTAGCTTTTGAATTTCCCGGTCAGCCAAACATTGAATAAGGAAACTGTGCGTGCTCTGTCTCAGCTGGAAAAGCGACGACATTTGTTCTTTCTCTACGTCAATGTCACAGATTTCGGCTGTGTTAAATTCCTCATTTGACAAAACCATTGTAATGAAATTGTATTAGCATTGAATGGCGAACTACTACGCACTAAACTGTAGGATTCCGTGTTATTATTGTCTAGAAAAAAGCATTATACTCTATGCCTTGCTAATCTTGCGTTCTTGCCATAAGATAAGAGATGGTGATAAGACGACAGAAATGATAAGAACATTAAAAGCTTATAAAGGTTATATTGACAATTAGTGATTGCTCAACGAAAGTAACGATTGCAAAATTCTTGGAATTCCCAGTTTAATTTTTAGTTTTGTGTTTTTTTTCTTTACTTTTACTTTTTTTCGTGATTTTTTTAATTGTTTAGAATGTAAACTAAATGAAAATTGTTTTCCTTATTCCGATTAAACGTCCAGGATTTTTTCGACCAGACATATCGCAAATCTGTTGATCACAGAATGTTCGTTAGGTTTTTAATACATTGAGTGCTTTTTCATTCCCACCTTGTACTATGCTTTGATAAAAAATCGTTAATGTAATAACCCGGCCGCTGTCTGTTCCTATCGATCGTCGCCTTTTTTTCCTCTCTCTTTCGGGTATTTATCTAAACCTGATTCCATTGCATTGTTCAACTTGATAATAATGGATATTTTTTAAAAATAATACCTCGCCGCATGCTTCATGCAGGCCCAATGCCCAAACATAAATTTAAAAGGATAATCTTGGCCGTATTTTTATTTCGAAACCCGAAATACTCCGGTTGGGAAATTACCATCGTTTAAACCTTATCTCGATTATTTTTTATTTTATAGTTATACCACCTACTTTTGAGTATAAGTAATGTACCTCTCTATATCAGTGCGTTACCGTTTTTTGATCTTCGTTTCCTAGAATGTGGTTTTGTGACTTTATCCTGCCATGCGTGGAGCCTTATTTTAGCTGAGAAAACCAGCAACAAGCAAAAGCCTTTTTTTTCCCCTTTGTGAAGCTCCGCCCCCAGGTTTTGCTATGACTACAAAGCTTTGAAAAGAGTAAGCCTGCAGGCAAATGGTTGACAGCAGAGAAACGACTTTGAAGTAGCTGGAATCAGCTGTTTTATTAAATATGTACATTTTACTGAAAGTGAACAAATTTAACTAAATGTTTAAGAAATCGAGCTTAACTACTTAATTCGTACGGAAATTATTTGCATCCTGCTACTTTTTTCTGGTGGCCTGCCAGAATCAATAAGACTGCTACAGTCTAAAGTCCTTCCCGTTGTCTCGTATATACCTATAGTTGTTTCCCATTTGCCGTCAGGGAGTGTTCCTTTTTTCTCCTTTGATCATCGCTAACGTAAACAATACAGTGAAACATGAATGAAATGGATGGAAGCGGGTTACTCCCAGAGATGGAGAACATCATTTGTCAGTTGGAAAGGGGCACTGTCGTTACCAAGTTTTTCCAGAAGAAACATCCTGACAGAAGGATTCTGTCTGTCAAAAGAGAAACTCGTCAAGTTGTGTGGTGCAAGCCAATGAGTAAAAGAAATGTCTACGAAGGAGCTGGTAAGACTTTTGTTTCATCGTGTATATAGGCTATACAATCCTGTCAAGTTAAAAACTTGAGTGTATCAGTGTGTTGCATGTTTTAAAAGAATTGCTAACAAACTTGTTCATTTTACTGTCGTAACTGCTATAGATGTGCCTATATAACTCAAAACTATTTTGTCTTTAAAACAATCAGTTGATTTAAGAGAAGTCAAGGAAGTAAGACCCGGTAGAAATTCGAGAGATTTTGAGCGGTGGCCAGACGATGCCAGAAAATTTGATGAAAATCGATGCTATGTTGTTTTTTACGGTCAGGATTTCTGTCTCAAGACTCTTTCCATCGGAGGTAAAAACACTCGTAGCATATTTTGTTATTCTTGATCCAACTCTGCTTTCAATCCCTTATTATGAATATAGCTCTCTCCAGACCCGAGTGTGACCTATGGGTAAGAGGACTACGGTTCTTGTCCCGTGACACCCTCACGTCCTCGTATCCTTTACAAATGGAACGCTGGCTTTGGAAGGAATTCTGTAACATGACAACTGACAGGACTACTGTGACGTTGAAAGATGTCAAAGCGTTCCTGCCGCAAGTAAACTGCCAAATGACCAAACCGCGGCTAAAGGAAGCTTTTCACGAGGTGGATTGTCGAAGATTGGGTGAACTATCATTCGACGAATTCGCTTCCCTCTACCACATCCTCATCTACGATGAAAACGTACAAAATGCCTTTCTACCGGTGATCAAGTCGTCTTTTGAACAACACTGAGTTATGCCTCGCAGATGTACCAGTCTTTCTTCCACAAGTATTCATCGGATGGCAGCATACTATCTTTGGAAGATTTCCAAAGATTTGTGGCGGAGCAAGGCGACGCACCAATGGAAGCCGATGTAACGACGGCCTTCATGAGAGATTTTGTACGCGATCTCCGACGCAACGTCGAGCCCGCCTATTTCACTCCAAAAGAGGTTAGACAAATGAAATGTGTATTTAATGAGAATGCAACACTGTCGATTTCACGTGTATCGCTATTTTTCGTTGTCAGTTCACCAGTTACCTCTTTTCGCATCATAATGAACTTTGGGATTCTCAGCACAACGCCGTTAATCAGGATATGACTCAACCACTGTCTAGTTACTGGATTGCTTCTTCCCACAATACGTAAATAAGGCTTACGTCATTTTACTGTCCTTATAAAACTGCTGTATTAAAAATCTATTTCAATTGTTACACCCGAAAGGTATTTGACCGGCGACCAATTTTCTAGTATATCAAGTGTCGAGGCTTATGCCCGTTGCCTTAATCAAGGTTGCCGATGTATCGAGCTTGACTGTTGGGATGGACCAGACGGGATGCCTTTTATTTACCACGGTCACACTATTACCAGCAAAATTCGCTTTCTAGATGTTGTTAAAACAATCAAAGAGCATGCCTTTACCAATTCTACTTACCCAGTCATTTTGTCAATCGAAGACCACTGCTCACTACCGCAACAAAGAAAGATGGCTAAAATTTTTGAAGAAATTTTCGGTTCGATGCTACTTACGATACCCATTGAAAAGAACGAAATAGCTATGCCCTCACCCGATGCACTACGGCGAAAAATTATTCTTAAGCACAAAAAACTACCAGAAGGAGCCACTTCTGTTTCACTGGACGAATCTATGACTAATGGGACCCGCCTCGATGATAGTAGTAGTAAGTTACACGTCACAAAATCTTTTGTCAAATAATTATTAAAATTCTCAATTCTCTCGTTAGTTAAAGATTTGGATCTTTCAAATTCGGAAAAGAACGGCATATTGTTTCTGGAAGATAAATTGGATCGACAATGGGTTTCTCATTTTTTCGTCCTGAGTGATGTCAAAATGTACTACACTGAAGTTCACCCGGAAGAGACCGAGCCGGAAGAAGCAGATGATGATGTCTCAAACAGTTCCCAAGAGTCGCTTCGAGAAGTAATTGCCTTATCTTCTTTTATTGGTTATACATTAATTTAAAATGCTTGCGTTACAGGGTGTTCCAGAAGACGAACTACATTTCGGCGAGGACTGGTTTCATGGTCGACTTGCTGGTGGTCGACCCAGGGCGGAAGAACTGTTGCAGCAACATGGACCTTCTTTAGGGGACGGTGCTTTTCTTGTTCGGAAAAGTGGAAACTTTGTAGGGGATTTCTCCCTCTCATTCTGGTAACATCCTCTATTGTTGGTTCAAAAGCTATGTTAATTACCATGAAAACTTTTGAAATATTCAAGGCGTCAGAATAAGGTCTACCATTGCCATATACGTAGTCGACAAGACTGGGGAAGAACGAAATACTACCTTATTGAATCTAACTGCTACGATAGTTTGTATAGTTTAATTGTTCATTACAAAACTCATCCGCTAAGAAGCCCGGTAGGTTATTAATTAATTTTAATATTAATGGTCACTTGTTTAACAGTACATTTGGATCTGGTTTTCTACAGGGTTTCAGTATCGTTTTAAACAAACCAGTTCCTCAACCTTGCACTCATGAAAGTAAGGACTGGTATCATCCGACAACCGTACGCGCAAAAGCCGAAGAATTACTTCGTTGGATTCCAAGAGACGGGGTAAAAAAAGACATTTCCTGTTTAGATACACTATCGTCTACCTATTTAAATTGTCTTTTGAGTTGTCCATTTATTTATTCCGTACTTTTTAACCAGGCATTTCTTGTCAGACCCAGCGAGCGAGAGTTGAACACATTTTCAATTTCATTCAGGTAAAAATAGTTGCTGTCTTCATATCTACTATTAAATCAATATCTAATTTGCGTAAATCACATATGTTTTCGTACAGGGCCGAAGGGAAAATCAAACATTGTCGGATAAAACAAGAGGGCCGTCTTTACATTATTGGGACAGCTCAATTCGAGAGTCTCATTGACTTGGTTAGCTACTATGAAAAGAATCCTCTTTATCGAAAAGTGCGCCTTCGCTATCCAGTGACAGAGGAGATTGTTCGTCAACGTGGAGTGGTGAGTCAATTAAAAATTTGTCTTTCGTGTATTTCAAGTAATGTTTACAAGTGTCGCCCGTTAATTTATTCTTTAAGAATGCTTACCCGTATAGTTTTGTACGTCAACTACCGGGTCAGTTAAATATTTTTTTATTTTTTTTGGCAAATGTCTTTGTAATCAAATAGTTTATTTATTGATTGGTACGGGTATTTTGCTTACTATGGCTCTAAACCCGTTCTCAGCATCA
Organism: Daphnia pulicaria; assembly: GCF_021234035.1. NCBI lineage: Eukaryota > Metazoa > Arthropoda > Branchiopoda > Diplostraca > Daphniidae > Daphnia > Daphnia pulicaria. The sequence goes on along the minus strand of NC_060914.1, from coordinate 1,452,731 downwards.
GCCGTGTAATTTACTTTGCGTATTGTCCCGTCGGCTTCCAACATCATATAGTAACCCGTTACGACGCCATTCAATCGTGTTTCTTCGTGACTTTTGACATCCCCGGTTGGTAGATTGTTTACGCTGTACTCGAAGTTGTAATCTCCATCACTCTGAATCCGTAGATAGAAATTAAATTCTTTCATTTAAGCATTTGCGAGTGAAAGGCGAGGATAAACTGTTACCTTGCGTGTCAGATTAATCAAAGACGTTGGCGATGTTGTAGGAACCGCAGAAGTTGGATTAGTTATAGGTGACAGAGTTACCTGTTGAGCTACCTCAACTGCTGCAACAGTGGTTGGTTTTGGCGATGTTAAATCAACTAGTGATTCATTAGCAGTTGTAGGGGTTTCTGAAACTACTTCAGTTTGAATAGTTGTGGAAACTTCTGTTTTGTTCTCGGACAAAATAGAAGTGGCTGGTGTAGTTGCACGCTGTTTGTACAAGCCATTTGAACCCATGGGAGAGTTGAATTGGTTGTTGAAATACGGCCAAAGAGCTAATGGCAAATACGAGCCTCTAGGCGGAGGACCAGGCATAGGAAATAGCATCGGCATAGGCATCTGCATCGATGGCTTTGGTACTCCATTGAAATTCATTGGTAGTCCATCTGTTAAAAAAATTATCTGTTCGCCTGGTCTCATGTAGATAGACTAAAAAGCGGGAAAATAAGGCCATTTCAATACGATTTTTTTAAACACAAGGAAAATATTTTATACTTGTAGTCTATTAGGAATAATAACCGGTGAAAAGGGAGTGCCGAACAAAGGAAGCGTTGCTTGTGGACGGCCGTTGATCCCACTGGCAACAATGCATATTGTGAACAAAACCAACTGAAAGAATGTAACATTGTTAATCTTCGTTATAGACAAATTTAGTTTTTTTTTTAAATATTACCGATCGGTTCATTTTATTGACTGGAAGGCAAGACTGGTGATGGTTATCGTACCTGACTCGATCTTATATACTTTCCATGTAGCCCGTCTTATAGTGGTCATTACCCTTTGCCCGTGAAAATTGAGATTGAACCGGTAATTTGTTTTGAAATTTTCGGTCGTTGTCTGCTGATCGCAGCATGAATTCGAGATCACTTGGAAAAGCCGAACACTGAACTTCCGGAAACGGATGCGACTCAGTCTAGGCAATTTATAATTTGATTATTTTCACGTCGGCCGGACGAGACAAAACAAGTCATACAAATAGCATGTTTAATAAAACACATGACCTTGACAGAGTCAAACTAATAGTTAAAATCGAATTATACAATAATTATTATTGAAATAAAAAATTAAACTTTTTTTCCAGAGTCCACAAGATGGAGAAGACGCACCTAATTACATGGATTCAACCGCTTTAACAGGGGTAAAATCAAACTCTTTTTTGATTTAGTCGTCTAGCTGTGTTACTAATTCACTTTCTTGTTCAGGTGACCGTAAAAGCTCTGTACGATTACCGTAGCCAACAGGATGACGAACTTTGTTTTTGCAAACACGCCATCATTTATAACGTGAAAAAGGAAGACAACGGATGGTGGCGGGGCGATTATGGAGGACGGCGGCAACTCCTCTTCCCGGCTAATTACACACAAGAAATTGACATAACCCAAGAAATTCAAAACGAGAACGTAATCAATTCATTGGCGGAAGAAGATGAATGTTGAATTAATTATTATGATTTTTATTTTACAGTCCACAGAGGTTACACCACTCGGTAGCTTACAGAAAGGAAGCTACGATGTGGCGGGAGCTGTAATTGAGTTGGTGGCATTGCATCCCAGATCCCAATCACCACCCGATACTTCTCCAGACCTCAATCCTCGAAAAATTGCTCCCGAATGGCTGCTGCGAGTGAAGTCACCCTTGCACTCTGAGCCTATCGAATTGGGTTGTGATTCCAAAGAAGACGCTATCGATTGGTGTAACACGATCAAGTATTACTCGAATTTTCAAATTGGAATTGTAATGTTGTTAATTGAATCTTGATTTGTTTTTTAAGGAGTGTCGCACAGCGTTGTAGCGTCCGCGAAAATTTTCATCGTGAAATAGAATTAACGTGGCGAATTGCTAAAGAGCTTTCAGACATTATTGTGTACTGCCGAGCCGTAACGTTTAATCAAGAACGTATTTCGCGTGATGGGCGAAACCCGTATGAAATGTCCTCATTCCCAGAACAGAAAGCTGAAAAATTTATGCTACAAGACCCTAAATTTTTCCTTTGGTATCATCAAGTAAGTTTATATGAAGCAACAACATTTTCATTAATGGAACATTAGTATAGGTATAAATATTTTCTAGATAATGTTTAGCCGTGTCTACCCGAAAGGACAACGAATTGATTCTAGTAATTATTGCCCAGTTCCTTTTTGGAACGTTGGCTCACAGATGGCCGCTTTAAATTACCAGACTCCTGGTTCGTGATTAAGATTATCACTATTCTACATCTTGTTAATAATTCAATCTTGCCATTTTTTTTTTAAAGATAAAAGTATGCAGTTGAATGAAGCCAAATTTCTGCAAAACGGCAAGTGTGGCTATGTATTGAAGCCAAGCTTTATGTTGAAAAATACTTCGCTAGAATCTCCTTTGCAGACTGCAGAGGATCCTCTAATTGTCGTTGTTAAGGTAATTTTCTGTAGGATCAAACAATCCCCACCAGTCCACAATTCTAATGACATATTAATGACACTCAGGTCATCGCTGCCCGTCACCTGACCAAATCCAAGAGAGGGATAGTAAGTCCTTGCGTAGAGATTGAGATTATTGGCAGCCAACAAGACAACATAAACAAACACACCACAAAGATCATAAGTATTGTATAAGCCAAAAATTCTAAATTTTGTTATTTTACTGATGATCAAAATTCTTCCGCAGCTGACAATGGTTTTAATCCTGTTTGGGATGAAACTTTTCAGTTAGAAGTTGCGTCTCCCTCTCTGGCACTCCTCCGATTCGCCGTATACGATATAGGTAACATATACTTGCAAGCAATAAAATAAAACTTTTTCTAAGATTTAAAATTCATTTTTACAGATATGTTTGGTGATTCTCATCTTATTGCACAAGCCACATACCCGGTAACCTTCATCATTTTTATTTTAGCTACCTAGTTCCTAAGTATTTGATATAAACCTATATACATGTTATTTTTCCCAGCTTTTGTGTATTCGTCGGGGATTCCGAAGTGTTCCTCTAAAAAATGGCTTTAGTGAACTTCTTGAAATGGCATCACTTTTAGTTTTTCTGGATATCCACAAGAGAAAGGTAGGAAACCATAATTTGCTCACTCAGGAAAAAGTTCGACTTATATTATTTACATTGGTCATCATTGCAGGATGAAGGGAGTTCGGTGTTGTTGAAGAGGGACAGGCTTCGTGACCTAAGAAACCAAATTACCGACGCTCAGGAGCGGGGCGACGCATTGGCTGAGCAAGAGGCTCGCGCCGAATTCCAAGAAATCGAATCCCAAATTTTTGAAGATTTTAACCGTACGCGTGAAAAGTAGCAATGTTCATAAATGATTTCCATGAAGTCAATATGAAGGAAAGATGGGGTTATAATTGAGCATTCAGTCATTCATATTTTCATCAGAATGTTTTTGTGAATATTCTGATGGTTAAAATGATAAAAATTTGACTATTCAGCAAGTGCTCTATCGAATGGGTGCCTTTATATACTCAATTGATTTAAAGTGGTTTATTCATATTTATTAATGAATGCTGCTGATTTACAATCATGTTAATGATAACCCATCAGTTTGTTATAATACATTGGCAATATAAACTTTTCACCATCAATAAGCATCTTTTGCTTTGTTTGAGTGTGTGTGTGTTGAAGATTTATCCATGGCAAGTAATCTGAAGTTCCAGTAGGTGGTTTAACATGACCAGGTTGAATGTTTAGTTTTTTTGCGGCATATGGTATGTACTTAGGCATGTAGACAAGGAAATCATCACATTCTTCAGAATAATAAATACGAAGTGGAACCTGACGTGACACACTAAACAATGAAAATGTACAAATTACACCTCCAAAAAAGAATCCTGCTACTTCAAACGGGATAGGTGTTGATCCTTGATGGAAAAGATAAAAAGGTACTGCTATTGATAAAAAAACAGATGTCAATGCTGCTGTCAAGATGCCAAAGTTGGCATAAGTCTCAAGTCCACTCCGATAGCACATTCTGTAAGACAAGGGCACTATGTCTGGCTTGAGGTTTTTTAATACAAGGTCTTGAACATAGAATTTCCATGTTCCAATGTTTATGCCTTTTTGTAGTCTACTTGAAAGACTTTCTCTTTGTTCACTTTCAAGCTTTTGAAATCTTTGGATGTAATTCTTTTCTTTAACATCACCATTTTTGCCTGTTGAATAGAATTTTAAGGCAGGAAAGATTTTTGTATTTTGCTTCGAGAATATGTCCCAATACCCGGTACATTTCCAAGAAATTCTTCTTAATGCTGAACCGGCTGTTATTCCAGCCATTGAAGTTAACGTTTTATAGTAGCTTGATATTTCTGATAACTCTGATATCAGTATACCACAGTTTTATTCTTTAGCAGAAGAAAAAATCAAAATAATAACAACTAAAAAAAACCATTGTTGTCATTTCGTTTTTGTTACTTTCAAAATAAAAAAAAAATCTTTCAAAATAAAAAAAAAATAAATAAAAAATCATGAAAAATCATTTCAGTTATTTAAATTTTTTTCTTATCTGTTTATTAAGTTTTAATAAATATTCTGTAAAGAACTATGGTGGTATGACACCGTTGTAACGAAACTGAATTGCAGAATAGCACATTTAGCAGACAAAAAAAAATTGCATAACAGAGTTGATTTAAAAAGTGCGTGAATCGAAGAAAGATTCAAGATTGTATAGTTTTTAGATTATACTCTTTTTTCTAAAACAATTATTTTATTCCATATCAAGATTTGGAGAGAGCCATGTTTTCATCCCTAAAGACTATTAAGCTATTTAAGTCAATATATTTAAATAGTCAACCTGTAATAAGGAAGTGTAGTTCTTTATCAAAAACTAATGTTAAAGTTGTAAAAGTAACTAAGAATAAATGGAGTATTTTATTTGGAGCTTCTTTTGCTGTTCCTGGGATCTGGTATCTTCAAGCTGACAACCAAAAAAAACGCAGAGTCAGAGTAACAGTTCAAGGAATAGGAAGGTTCTTGAGGTACTATAAGCTAAGTTTTTATTCATGGAAATCTAGCAAAATTAAAATTTTATTTCAAGATCCCTTGTGATAGGAGTAACCATATCAACAGACTATTGGTGGTCATTGAAAAATGTTGATGAAGACTCTGCTGAATATCAGGAAGAATTAAAGAAAACACACCAAAGAACTGCAGACCGAATTCTGGCTGGCTGTCTTGGGAATGGGGGATTGTATATCAAACTTGGGCAAGGCCTGGTTTCCATGAATCACATTTTACCAAAAGAATATCTTAATACACTTAAAGTGCTTCAGGACAAATGTCTTGCTAGAGGGGCCACTGAGATTGGGCAGCTGTTTGAAGAAGAATTTGGGAAGAACCATAAAGAATTATTTGAGGCATTTGATGAAGAACCTATTGCTGCAGCTTCTTTGGCTCAAGTAAATATAAAGTTGTAATAGATTAAGTAATAGATTGCATAGATAGCAGGGACATGTGTAAATAATCAGAATTTTTGATCAGGTGTTTAGGGCCAAATGCAAAGATGGAAAAGAAGTTGCTGTAAAGGTTCAGTATATTGACTTGCAGGATCGGTTCAATGGTGATATTGCTACAATCGAATTGCTACTAGAACTGATCAGTTGGATGCATCCAAAATTTGAATTTAAATGGGTTCTCAAGGTACGAACGAAACAACTAGTAAAAATCGTGCTATTATGTATTAAGGTTAAAGATGTTTGTATATTTAATGCAGGATCTGAAGGGTACTCTTTGTAAAGAACTCGATTTCGTCAATGAAGGACACAATGGTGAAAGATGTGCCAAAGAGTTGTCATCGTTGCCTTATGTTTATGTCCCAGATGTCGTTTGGGATCTGACTAGCAAGGTAATATATGCACTAATTTCACTATTACTTCGTTAGGGTATATTATAAATTTTTTTAACTGTTTAGCGAGTCTTAACGACAGAGTTTATCGATGGGATTAAAGTGAGTGATACAGGCAGTCTAGAAAAAGCAGGATTTTCAATAAAAGATGTTAGCCACAAACTGGTTGAAATGTTTGCAGAACAAATTTTTCACACTGGTTTTGTCCATGCTGATCCACACCCAGGAAACAGTAATCAAAGAATTGGTTCTTGTTGTTTCAGTGAGACTCTAATTACTTATCTCTTTGTAGTCTTAGTTCGTCGAGGGAAAAAAGGCGACGCACAGATAGTTTTGCTGGATCACGGATTATATGAAGAGCTTCCGTCTACTGTTCGCAAATCTCTTTGTCGTTTGTGGTCTTCAATAGTACTAAACGATCACGTTGGAATGAAGCATCATGCCGCTGCCCTTGGAGTGAATGGTTAGTTGTTTCTCTTTCTATTATCAGTATTTGCGTTGTCATTTGAAACTTCGTTAGGCAAATGTTTTCTCGTAACAATTTTGAAAGTTGGAATGGGTTTGTATTATGACTAGATTACCGATTGTTCTGCATGGCCGTGTCACAGCGCTATATTTCAGCGCCACCATGGCCAACTGAACACGATTCAGTGAATCAGGTCTTTGCTTCGTTTTACGATCACAAGGGGCCGAAAGTAGGAGAATGGCAGAAGATGACAACCGAACAACGTCAAGCAATTCGAATTCAAATGGATGAAATTCATGAAAGGATGATGGATAGCTTCCGGGCCATGCCTTCTCAATTGATGCTCATTTTTAGGTATTTAGCTGATTGCACTGTTGGTCTGTTGGTCTAGAACTAGGTCAGGAAGTGTACAACAGATTCTCAATTTTGCTGCATCAATACGTTAATTTAAGAATTGTTTTAAATTGAAACTTTAAATAAGATAAAACGAAGAAACTCTTTCGCGGTCTTTTTTGTATAGACTATTTGCTCTTCGCTGAAATGCTTCTTCAAAGACCCATCGGAAATCAGAAATTCGCTTTATCCAACTTAAATCAACTTTCTGAAACTGATTTGAAATACATGCAAGAAATGGCGGGGCAGCGTTTCGACATGATCATGAATAACCTTCGTTCCATGCCAAGAACAATGCTTTTAACTATTAGGTAATACTAGATATTGAATTAACAATAAGCTGTAATCCTTAGAGAGCTGTGTGATGCAGCAAAATTGATAAATTTGTATCAGCCTACTGGTTTTAACTAAGGACAGCTTTCTAATTTAAAATTAACAGATTCATTTTATGTTTTGTTTTGTTTTTTCCTTTTTTTATAAAGGAACATAAATACAGTTAGGGCAATAACCAAAGACCATGGCAGTCTTGTCGATCGTTATACATTGATGGCCAGAAGTGCTACTCGAGGATTTTTCATCGTACCTGGTGCTTCATTTGGTCAACGTCTACAAGGAGTCTTGCAACAGTTTCTATTTGACTGGCGATTGTGGTAATTTTCAGATGTCTCTTTCATTTACGTGATAACTCAGTGAATTTTTTTTTTAACAGGTGGGATAAAACACAGATGAGGCTAACCTTTTGGGGCCTTCGTGTGTTATTTTGGCTTGGTCGTGCACCTGATATGACCATTGTCGTACAAATGGTTGAGTGATTTCATTAGAAATTGTATTTAGTAGCAGGACACAAATGTCGCGTGAAATTTGTAATTGCAAGAATTCCTTTGAAATATTCAATTATATATCCTTTTGTGTTAAAAACCATTTACCGCATGAAGCCAACTTTTTGGGATACTTCCAACGTTTCTTCTTCTAGGAGCTTTTTCATCAAAATTGTGTTGACCACCGCGCCTACTTCACTTCCCGTCTACTCAAACAAGAAACATTAGACTGCGGGATTGTAAAGAATAGAAAAATTTCGAACCTTGAGCATTGACACCAGGCTGTCTGGATGCAAACTTCCGGAGCCAATTTTCCTAACGGCAGTAATTTTTTTATTGCCTGATATCGCCACAACAATACCAGAAGAGCTGCAGCATTCTTCTTCTGGTGTTGGATCTACTAGGTAATGGTTTCCAATCTGAAAGTGAAAACACAGTATTCGACTAAATATTTCAAAATTAAAACTTTAACTTTCAAACCTTCATCAAAGTCACTACACAAGGAATGTTCTCTGTGTTCAGTCTCTTGGTATCATAAGGATCATCAGAGAGCTCCAGTTCAGGTTGATCCCCGTCCATAGTTGCTACTTTAATAGAAGGAATTTGTGTTGCATAAAGAGCCGATTTCACAGCCAATGAAACTGCATCATAAAGGTTCCCTCCACATTCAAGAATCTATTTTAATGCCATAAAATATTTCATGAGAAATTGTTGATTGGTAGAAATATCACACCAGCATTACCAATATGTCAACATACAAGACCCAACATTGCTGTCCTGTCAAGACAGAAAGTTCAGATAAATTAATTGTATCACCTGAAGCATAAGATCTTTGAAGGAATCTACAAATTTCATTTGCCAGATCTTCTCCACCTCTCCCTTCAAATTCTGGCGTTGCATTTGCAGAGCTAAATTAACAAAGAGTAATATTAACATAAAAACTTTTAAATTCTATTTATATTTATTGTTTAAACAGACCAATCCACAAAGAACTCCAGCCTTCCTTCTTTGGGCTTATCAGGTAAAGGGGAGGCTAGCTCTACTTTAACTCCAACAAGAATATCAGAGTTTGCAAGTCTCAGCCTTGCCGATCCACTGGCATTTGAAACTAATCCAGTTTCAAGAATTATAGGGCGATAATCCAGCCTTGTTCTACCATCACATCGTAAATCATCCTTTGATATTTCAAAAATTGAATTTTGTTAAGTAAGGACAATTTATTTTTATAAGAGCTGATTGATTTAAGTATTACAGACCAAAAAATTTTACTGGCAAGACCGACAGAATTTAATTTTACCTGGACACCATGATGAATGAATGCTTTCTCAGCTTCGCTTAAAAGTATTTCTGCCATTGATATGGAGCTCAAAGGTAACCAACGATACAGAAAACAGTAACAACTAACAAACGCAGATGACTTTAATCAAAATACCACGGGAATGTAAGTAAACTGTAAACCTTACCAGACCTTACTAGTTTTAAGCTAGTATGTTTGTATATGTCTGCACTCGGCAGTTGTCTGCTACAGTAGGGCAACGTTGTCGGACATCCGTCAGGTTCAGATTCTAAAGACAGATTTAATTGGTTTATTTATTTGCCAATTGCGTTTTTTTACTACAGTACGCACATTGATTGTACGCCATTTATTTTTACATTATACATGATTTTATGCGTGTTACCATACGTTTTACATTATACGTGTTACCATTTACCATGGGCATGGAGAGACCTCTCCAAACCCTTGGTGTTACATAAACATTTGGTATTCATTTTCATATTGGTTATTGATTGTAGACCCACCCCCCCAGCAACGTCAACCTCCAGAAGGAAAGGCCAGCTTTTGCATGTCCTTGACGCTCGAAGGTCATGGAGATCATTATGTAAAACTTGTCATGCAATGGTGTAGAGGTTGGGTGAGAACGAGACGTTTTACATAACCATTTGGTATTCATTTTGATATTGGTTGTTGTAGACCCATCCCCAGCAACGTCCGACCTGCAAAAGGAAAGGACAGTCACACTCGAAGGTCACGGAGATCTTTACGTAAAACGTGTCATGCAGTGGAGTAGAGGCTGGGTGAGAACGACACGTGTTGCATCATTATCAAGCAGGTAAAATAACCGCAAGGCTTAAGAGGTGAGGCTGAGAAAAAATCGTATAAAAGGCGAGAGAAACGGCGATAGAAAAGCAGTCGTGTGAGCATCTCCGACACGGCAACAACTGCAGCGCACTCTCCATCTGCCTTCTTCACCGTATTGCCAGTTCACAACCATGGGTAAATATTCTGTCTTTACATGGAGTTTTCTGTTAATTATTATTTGTTTTTGATATACAAGTTATTGAATAGTAATGTTTGAATATGTTTACTGTCTATTTAACTAAGGCGTCGTTTGCTGTTTGGTGTTGTAACGTTGATGGCTGGGTCGAATCACTGATGTAACGGTGTCTCCTGGGTATAGTGGAGGCCAAACCACAACGCCGCCGGCTTACAACACAACAACATACGCAACAACCGGTTCCTACACCACCAAGGCTCAAGAGTGTTACAATTCATGATGCCCCGAGCTGCTACACTGAATCCCGAAGTATAACTCTGCCCCGAGTTACATCACCAGAGAGCCGGATTACTACACCGAGGCTCCCAAGTACTGCACCACTAAGGCACCGGAATACTACACAACTACGTATGCTGACTATTCTGCCTCGGCCGAGGCCCCTCATTACTACAACACGAGCTCATGTACTACGCTACAACCTACGCTGCCCCGAGCTACTACACCGACGTCCCGAAGTATTAGTGTGCGTAAAAGGAGTCGTCTAAAAAAAAAAGAAGTCGTTCCAGAACTGCAGTGCCTTATCTGTCACCAACTGCATTTCTCATCGTGTAACCGATTCGCAATTATGGGTAAATATTCTTATTTCTACATTGATTTTTGTATCAATTTATTTTTTTCTAATGTTCTAATGTTAAAATTTATTTCTTGTTTAGATAACTATGGCGTCGTGCTCCTGTTGGGTTTTGTATCGTTGATGCCTTGATGGTCGACCATTGGTGTACCAATGTCTCCTTGGTGTGGCGCAAACCAAACCGCAACTCCGCCGCCTTCCTACACAACTTACGCAACGACCAGTTCCTGCACCGAGGTCTTCAAGTACTACACCACTAAAGCACCGGGGTTTTATACCACGACTTACGCTGCCCCGAGGCACTACACTGACGCCCTCAAGTATAACTCTGCCTGGAGTTACTACACCACCAAGGCGACGGAGTACTACATGACTACGTATGCTGCCTATCCTACTACACCGAGGCTCCTAAGTATTACTCCGTTCTCATCTACTTACTGCACATATTTTCCTAATTACTACTCTGTTCCCAGCTGCTACACCGAGGTTGCCGCTTATTACTCCACCAAAACGGTCGAATACTACACCGAAGCGCCGAAGTACTACTCTGCCCCGATCTACACAACCACAACTGAGGCGGCCAAGTATTACGCAGTCCCAACTTGCTACACAGAAGCTGCTCTTTCGTACTACATCGAATGGAAATACTACAGTGATGCTCCATTTTACTTCACCACGACCTACGCTACACCTAGCTACAACACCGCAGCCCCAAGTACTACACCGAAAAAGCCGCCCATTACACAACCACATACGCTGCCTGGTATACCACATCGAGGAATTTAAGTATTACCCCGCTCCAAACTACTACCATCTGAGGTTCATATGTATTTCACCAGCAATTCTCCTGACTATGTCACCACTACTTATGTTGCTCCTATACATCGAAGTTCTGAAATATTTCTCTGGATGTGTTGAAAGATTGCTGAAATAAAAGATTGATCGATAATTCACGTGTATGTCTCTATTTTCTCCTGAAAGTACCTTTCCTCCTGCTGATAATTGCATGATGTGAGAAATATTTCTGAGTGCTATGTAAACTTACAAATATTTGTTCCTGCAAAATACAACACAATAAAAACTAAACTCATTTTTGTTACATTTCAATAAATAACTTTTTCATCATTAAAAATTCAAACCAATTTTTCTTCCCCTATTTCTGCTAAGTCCAGACTTGTTTTTGAAAAAAAATTTAAAAAAATACCTCTTACACGAAGTTTTTAAATAATCATTGCGAAAAAATTTTATCAGAAATTTTTATTGCTTTTAAAATTTATTTTTTAATATTCACATGCATTTATTTTTCCTATGACCCCCAGGGGAGGGGGCCTGTCGCTTTCTCTACCGCGATAATAACATGATGCAAGTTATGTGCAAGTTATTATTTGTTTGGCGCAGAAAGCTTGTTTAATCTAGCAGTTCTCGACTGTGTCAAATCTGATATTGATCAGGTTGCCTCAGTCGTATACTGCATGATTGAATGAAAACTCAAAAGACGACAAATCAAACTATTTGAAGTTACAACACAAAATACTGGCAGGCAAACAACAACACAAAATTTTTCAACTCAGGAACCCAGATGGAACAGCTCAGCTACAACAGGCACAGCAATTTCAGGATAACACCATCACAGCTACTTCTGGATTACACTGCAACCGCATGCTGCATATAATGGTTCAATCCGTCTTCGTACTCTTCTTCCTTTCACCATTTGGCAGCAACAAGGAAACCAACAGCGTTCAAGAAGTATTTGTTATACCTATTTGAGAAAAGAAAATTATTTTCGAGAAACACAACTGTGTACACATGCATACTCATTATAACAAAAGAATACAAAGAGTAACAGAAAACCATGCAGTCCAACAGAATAACTTTGATATCTAAAATCTTACGAAGGCAAGGTATTGAAAATTTCTATAGTAGCGTGGCAAATTGGTCTACTCTCTAGTCTTAAATCTGTTAAAGTCAATGTTAAATCTATGGTACTTTTGCAAGACATTTGATCAAAATAATTACTTTTTGCTGTTGTATGGGATGAGACATACGCCTAAGAACAAGCAGCGAGACGCACGAGGCACGCCATTTCGGCAATGTACAGGCACTTCCAAGTCTGAGTTGAATGACTTGGCAAAGTGGTTTCCACATGCTAAATCACCTGTAAATTTTCACATCAACATTTTACATGCAATAACGATAGGAAATTAACAATAAATACCCTTTCAATTTTCATCGTGAGAAATGTCACGACCAGCAACCCATTTCTGCTACGTCTTGGAACAAAATGGCCAAAATGCATCCCTGGCAGACACTCGCGCTACCTGGTGGACATTTCAGCCAACTATTGACAGCCACCTATTGACAGCCATTAGATTCCTGTTCAAATGACTGAACGCAACGGCTGGATTGCTTGCTTCCAGACAGCACGCAGCAGCTCAACTTGAATTTGACATGCCTTTCGGCTTTCAATAGCTGGCAATCTGGCACGAAATGAATGTAATGAGCATCAACACCAGATTACTCCAGCAGCTTTCCCTATGACACAAATACACAAACTTTTTAGTTAGCTTTTCAGACTTCTTAACTCTTTCAACATAAAAATCTATAATATTAACAGAAATTGTTGGGGGTCAAGACAAAAAATTAAACTTACATCTGAAGAAAAGAATAATTTTCCTGCCTGTGGCTGTAAGGCAGCAGCAGCAACGGTTATTTGTTAGCAAAGAGTTAGCAAAGAGCCAAATCAGCCAATCAGGCAATCAGCTAAAGCGGTAAAAGTCCGAGGTCCGACTGCAATGTTCAGCTTAACGACTAATTTTTAAAGTGATAAAAAAAATTTGTTAGAATGTTGAATAAAGAGAAAAATCAGGACAAGTCTATAGAATGTCTATAATTAGCAAATCACGCCACTTCAGCACACCTTTTACAGTTTTACCTTTATTGATGCTCCAATTGACTATCTTTTTATGTAAATATTTTATGCAGAAAGAAGAATCACAAACCAAGAGACAGGATAACAGATAAGTTGTTTGGGATTTGGGTTTTAGACTTTCTTTATCGTCGAATAAGATTAAAAGAAAGAAATTACCTTGGAAATTGAATCAGTCTCACTGTTCTAGCGGCGTGCGCCCCACAGTGCAATTTTTATGTTGCGTAAAAAAAGCCGACCATAAAAAGGCTTAATTGATCGGAAGTAATTGACAATCAATCATATCAGATTTACCGCCGTGAAATAAAGACAAAATCTTCAATTGATGTCTTCCTTTGTAAATTATTGGTTCCGAAGGAAATCCTTCGTTTGGAGCGTGTCCTGTCTTTGGACAAGGTTAATTATCTTTGGTTTTTCCTCTTGCCCAGTTCACAAACGCATCGTTGCGATCAGAATTGGATGGCTCCTAATCCTAAAACGATGGGAGTATATAAACTACCAGGTGCCTAAAACACAAATCGACAGTCGTATAGTGCCTGCCAGAAACTCAACATCAAGGTAACGCGCTCACAGTTTCTTTTAGAATGCAAAATGAAAATCAAGTGAAATCAGACGGCAAAATGGAAAATCCGGCTTTAATCGGCTGGTTTCAAACCGAACCTTCCCAAGAGCAACACGAACAATTCATGCGGAAAGTCGTGGATATTGTTTTAAAGGAAGCAGTGTTTGAGGGAACATCGCGAAACAACTTAGTCATCGAATGGATGGAACCAGAGAGTTTGTTGACCTTACTGGGTAAAGAACTACCAAAGAATCCGCAGTCTGACGAAACACTAGTTCAGTTAATCAAGAACGTTGTACGATATAGCGTGAAAACGGGTCATCCACATTTCATTAACCAGCTATTTTCAAGGTAAAAAAAAAAGTCGTACATATTTATATTAACTCATTATGGGTGATGTTGAGTTTTCGAAGTTTTAGTTACCTAATTAACTAAACTACATCATTTTTATGATTAAACTAGTCTGGATCCATACGGACTTGTAGCCCAATGGGTCACAGATTCGTTGAATCCCAGCGTTTATACTTACGAAGTTGCTCCAGTTTTCACATTGCTCGAGCACCAGATTCTTCGTGAAATGCGACGATGGGTAGGATTCCCAGACGGTAGTGGAGACGGAGTGTTTTGCCCGGGCGGTTCGATGGCTAATATATACGGCATTCAATGTGCCCGCCATCGCGCTATGCCTAGCCTAAAAGTAAGTAATTTATTTTTCACAAATAAAACCATCAAATAACATAAAAGCAAACATTTTCTTGTTTTTAAGGAAACGGGAACATTTGGATCACCTCGTCTCGTAGTGCTGACCTCCAAAGATGCTCATTATTCGATCAAGAAAGCTTGTTTTCTTCTGGGAATAGGTGTGTCGAATCTTTATCTGGTAGATGTGGATACTAGTGGTCGAATGGATTTAGTTCATCTTCGACAAGAAGTGCAGCGTGCTTTAAATGAGAATGCCAGGCCATTCATGGTATCTGCCACGGCAGGTAAATATGAAATGATAACTAGAATCCAACATCTTATAAACATTATTCTTCATACATAGGGACCACTGTATTAGGCGCGACTGATCCGCTTGATGGCATTGCCGACATATGTCAAGAGTTTGGTATGTGGATGCATGTAGACGCGGCGTGGGGGGGTGGGGCGCTAATGTCCACGAAGCATCGCCATATTCTAAAAGGAATCGAACGGTAAATGTTAAAAATTTAGAAGGGAAAAACTTAGAACCCTAATACTCGTACTTTTCAGAGCTGATTCTGTCACATGGAATCCACACAAATTGCTCGGAGTGCCTCAGCAATGTTCAACTTTCCTGACTCGCCATGCTGACCTTTTGCTTGAGGCCAATTCCGCATCAGCTTCTTATTTGTTTCAGAAAGATAAGTTTTATGATCCCAAGTGGGACGTAGGAGACAAATATCTGCAGTGCGGCAGGCGAGCTGATGTTCTCAAGTTTTGGTTTATGTGGCAAGCAAAGGTAGATTTTTCACCTACATCGAAAAGAAACTTAAACCCCATTCTGCATTCTTGCCAACTTTTCGTTGTTTACCAAACTACTGAAATTTTGAACAAGATTAATAGATTACCGAAAGAGATTATGCTACCAAAGACATACGTTTAAAAGGGATACTGAATCAATCATTACTAGCAAGTTACTTTAACCATAATTTTTTTTTTCTCTAACGTTAAAAACAGGGAAGTCTAGGTTTGGAAAAGCATGTAGACACACTGTTCGAAAATGTGGCTTATTTCACTTCATTTATCCGCAATCGCAAAGGCTTTCAACTAGTACTCGAAGAGCCCCCATTTGTGAACGTTTGTTTTTGGTATATCCCACCGAGCCTTCAGGGAGCTCAACACGACGAAGATTACGAGGAAAAATTGCACAAAGTATACAAAATCATGACTTTACTTGATGCTACTGGTCGATAAATGAAGTATACTAATTATGTCATTTTACTGGATTTCTATAATTAGATCGCTCCAAAGATCAAAGAACGCATGATCAAAAAGGGCAGCATGATGATAACCTATCAACCGTTGAGAAATTTACCAAACTTTTTCCGCCTTGTTTTGCAAAGCTCTGCTGTCACTATCGATGATATGGAATTTTTTGCCGAAGAGATAGAACGTCTTGGGTGTGACCTTTAAATAATATATATATATTAGATCGAGGCAATTTCTGCAATAGAGAAACTATTCCGAAGTAATGATTTAAATAAGTTTTTAAACTATTTAAATCAATAAAATTTCGCGATAACCTGTAAACCATACTAAAGATATTTAATTTCGGAAACATTTCTTCCAATAAAAATGTTTTACCTGATATATATTTGTTTTTCATTCATTCACTCCTGCAACGATTAGCTTGGAAATAAATCAGATATTTTGATGTAACATGCATGGACACATTTAAAAAATAAATACTATACTATTGGAAAGGAAGAAGATAAACAGACTCAGTATCCACTATTATTAAACTAAGATATTTTTAAGATTCTTAAAATTATTCAATTACAAACTTCAAAAAGACTGCAATTTTTTTCAAAATAGCCCATGTATATTCATACCTCAAACGCAATTAAATTTCCTTCAGCGTTGACCAGTTTCAACCAAAAGTGATTCTAATTGGAGTTTAACATCAGGAGTTACATATACTTGATGAACCCAACTTATTTTATGCAAGTCAAGCATTTGTTTTTGCTGGCAATGAGCTACATTTTCTGCAATACATTTTTTCACTTGAAGCTCTTTGGCAAAAGCATCTTTAATTAAGGTGACAACTGCAACTACATTCATATCAACAAAATATTAGCATTGTTATACATGTTGAAAATGAGTTGTGATTACCAAATTTAGAAGTTGACCAAGTGAGAAACAGAACAAATGTGGAAGAATCACTTGTACTTGATCCCATCTTTTGTTGCAGTTCTCCAAGTTTTTCTAGTGCCACATATTGATCTCTTATTTTCTCTAATTGTTTGGGAAGCATTTCCTGGAATAATATTTGTGTAGTGAAATTACAAGAAACATTTCAGTATTCGGTGATTACCATTTCACAAACAACTGATCCAAGTAAATCACATTGGGATTCTAATTCATTGTTGCTCACAGAAAGTTCTGGATTGTTCCTATTCAGTCAAAAACAAAATGAATAAAATAACTGCAAAAGTCAATTATATTTTTGGTAGTTACCATGATACAGCTTTTAGCTGTAAAATGTTGTTTATGATGTTTCTGCCAGTGGAGATTAAAAGGTACCATTGTTGCACAAGACTATACAACTCACCCGCTAATTCAAATGCCCGCTGAGCATTTCCAGATTTCTTCACTGGTGATGGGCTGTTGCTCACTGCAAAATAAAATATATTTAAACAGGGATGAACTAGAAAAATCTTATTGGCATACCAAGCATAAGTACACAACATTTAAAAGGAAGTTTTTAAAAAATTGCATGTCACACATCAACTCAGTACTCACACGTAAATGATTTATCCATACAGACAATAGAAAAGAGATGAATCTTGTACCAATTATCCTAGTACGTAGAAATAATTTTATCTAAAAAGTACAAAGTACTAACAGTAACAGGCGTGGGCTGTTTAATTCATTTGCACCAATTCGCGCTCGCACGTTTCGTTTCCATTTCCAAAGTACTGTGCAGACGAAAAAGACAATGTTGCCATTTTTACTGCAATCGAGAGAACTGTAAATAAAAAAAGCCAAAAAAATTTTACCGAAATTCAAACGAAAGCAAAAAAAACGAGCCAGCTTCAAGGAACTACAAGGAAATTTATTCAGAACCGTATTACTCAGAAATCAGTCAATATTTTCGACAAAACTAGGCTACGTCCAATTACAGAAGTTTAACAGTAACTTCGAAGCAAACAAGAGGATTGCCGTTATCGTCACGGAGGTTCCAGATGGCCTTAGCACTCACCTGTAAATTAATAAGATTCAAATGTAAAATTTTTCGTTCTTTTTTTCAATTTATAGTGCAGTGTTTAGTGAATCAAGATTCAAGAGCCAGGTGACACTCACCGAAGGGAAGGACGGAGATAGCACCAGAATAGTTGACATAGTCATAGACTCGCCAGCGGTAACTGGGCAGTCGCCAACAATTGCATCTTCACAAGCAGGAGGGAACTGACCGGGCCTAAGTGTTAGTAAATTAATAATATTTTTAATAGCCTAAATAATATTATATTAATATCACGCATACCAAGGTAGAGTAACGCCACCAATCACGCCCTTTACATCACTATCCAGTGTGTTGGTAGAGTCAACTGTTTTAGCATTTTTTCATTTTAGTAAGTCACAAAAATAGTTAATTTTTTATTATGTAGAATAGATACCTGCGACAAAATCATATTGGACTGATACGTTAGTTCCACGGTAGACGATACAGGGTAGAACGTCGCAGCCTGGGACACGAACAGCCGTTAATGTAGCAGTCGATCCTAATTAATTCCGTAGAAAGAAGAGAAAATTAGTTTAGAGGGAAAAATTCAAAAATAATTCGGTGCTAATTTGAGTCACTAAATACTAAAATTGATTTTTTTAAAAAGAAAAAAATTTAAAGAAAAAAAGCTATTACGTACCGCAATCCCTGTAGGGAGTGGCCGAGACGGCGACAAAGAGGAGAGCACAAGTGGCTGCGATGGCTAACTTGAACATTTCGATGGTTGTTTTCGTTCGAGGTTGAAGCGAATGAAGTATCGGCAATAATTACTCTCATTTTATACCGATCATCGTCTGGCAAAGTGCACATTACATTGTTGATAAGGATGCGGAAGTCTTTCTGGTCGTGTCTGTTTCTGAGTTACTTACTTGGCGTAATGTCTAAAATGGGCCCATTTCTTAAGAGTTGTGTCACAGTTTTATCGATTCGGGAATCAATTCGCTCCTCACTAGAACGTCATAATTTGATAGAAGTTATCGCTGATCGTCATCGGGATCATTCTGACAGCTCTGTATTATTCTCCATGACACGCGGAAGTTAGACACGTTTTTTTTTAACAATTATCTCTTCCGTATTCCATGGATCACTGGACCACTCGTAATAACATAGGAGTTCACAAAGTTCAATAGGGCAATCTCGTTATGTTTCCTGGGTGAAAGCATCAATCGTGTCAATTTATGTTTTGACATTAGCGTTTCTGTTTCCAATCCCTAATAACGTTGAGTGTAACGCAGCACCTTATTACGGTATGTGAGGTGTCTCTTTACTAAGGATTTAACTGTAATCTTAACACTCATTACAATTTTTCAGCGAATGCTTGGCGATAAAACAGGAAAATTGAAGAAAATGCTACATTAATCGTTCAGGTAATTTATGACCGCGCAGTATGCATTGATTTAAAATAGTATTATGTGCTCTAGTTTTTTAAGATTATTGTACTTACCTTTACTTTGATTCAGAATAGTAAATAATCTAAAAAAAATAATGATAGGGATAAGGTGACAGAAATAGAAAGCAAAGTCATTTTCATTCAAATCATGCGTACTTCCCATCAGCAAGTTTACGCGCCAGAACGCCGCTCATGACGAATCGTCAGATATTTATCTGAATAGGCTTCTTTTGACAGATAACATTATTCGGTCATATTTCAAACTATACAGCCAGATTTCAACGTTTGATAGGTAGTATTGCATCTCACCAACAGTAAAAAAATATGTATAATTATTAATTAATCTCAAAATAAAAAAATTTCAACAATGAATTAAGGCAAGTTTCGTGCAAATTTTGTAAGTCAAGATGAAAAAAAAAAAGTATCGAAGACAAGATAGCATGCGAAAATGTTACGAAATCAATTACAAATTACCTAACAAGTTCCCCAACATCGTTTCCAACAGTGAATTTTTAAGAGTTCGATAAGAGGTGTGTAAGTATCAAAGTTCGATGCTTTAGTCATCAAAAAGTACCGGTAGGCGCCCTATCTAAAATGCATCGTAGAGACGTACACTCTTCAAACTTGAAAGCTTCAAAAGCCGCTGCCCCCCCCCCCCCCACCACCACCAACTTACATTCCACATTCTACAAAAAAAAATTGTTAGTCGCATAGTAAAGAGTTAACGTCTCATTCGTTTGTGTTTAACAGGCTTATTCTAGGTACAAAAATTTAAAATAATCAGCGACGGTTTTCTCTTGTTCAAGCGTTTCGATCGAGTGCGGTCGCGCAGTTCTTACATGCAGAATAGCTTCTTCTGGTTTTAATTGTTTAAATCTCACAAGATAGCACGCAAGTAGGGTTCCAGTCCTCCCAATCCCAGCACGGCAGTGAACCGCAACACCCTGCGATAGCGTTGCGGACATGTAGAGGTTTTAATCCAACTAAGTTTGACTTCAAAATTTAAATGAATAATTCGAGTACCTCTTTTTTTGCCAAAGCCTTCTCACAAATTGAAATGAACTGTTGAACCTGCTCCAACGTGAAAGTGCAGTAATCATCAACACAAATGTTAATGCCAATTAATGCCGGAACTTCTTCCACGCGTGGTTTCGATTCTTTGGTCAAAGTAACGAGATATCGAATGCCTTGATTGGCAAGAAATTCCAAATCTTCGCGCTTATCAGGGAAAGCCAAGGCGGCAATCTTACCATCCTCCAACCACGAGAAATTCCGTGGAGTTGACGAGTCCATTGCAAACAGACACAACCAGTTCTTTCAACCACTTATTTTGTTCTAACTAGTAACTACCAATCTGATACATGGCTAAAAATCACGGTTAGGAGTCTTAGGACCGTATCCCGGGATACGGGTAGCTTCAACCTTGATGAATATCTAAGTAGGGAATCGACCGACAGAGCCTTTAGTCGATTTCTTTGATCTGAAGGCCGCCTAGTTATCAGTCCATTCTAAAACCACATATAACACAAGGCCATTCGAAATGTTAATATTTTTTTCTAAAACAAACACTGCCATATTAAGACGGCAAATTCAACGAAAGCATGTGCTTAAAATTGACACATGAGTATACAACTTCAAGGCCACAGTAACCGAAAAGATATTTTTTTCCACTATATTAATTTCCCGATTTCACAATAGGAATTTAAAAAAGAAAGGGAAACTGAGCCCAGCCCTCAATTCCACCACATACCTAAATTGTCTGGGTAACTTTGCACTAACTATAGTTGTCAAAGGCAGATGATGGCAGCTATTCTTCACGACATCATTTCCGTGTTGTGTTCATTTGGGTCGAGGCCCCATGATAAGACATTCGCCTTGGCGATTGCCCACGCCATACGTTCCGTGGTGAAGTGAAAAGCAGCTTCACCGGAAGCGCTTATGCAAATTGCACCGCCTGCTCCCTTTACCCTTGAATTCATAAATTGAAGGGATTGTTCGACAGCATTTTGAGCGTTCATTCCTAATAGCACATAAACAAAATTTACCGTATTTATCTGCTACATTTCAATACATTGTAAATTCTTACCATTTTCCATCAAACAGATTACGTGTTTAGCTAAACATATCTTTATAATAGACTCCCCATGACCAGTGCAGGACACGCCGCCAATTTCATCGATTGCAAAGGTTCCGCTACCTGAAAATCATTATTAAAAATACATTTAGCAACCATTCTAAAAATTAATCGCCAGGATCACGTACCTATTAGAGGGCTGTCTCCAACTCGACCCACCCTTTTACCAGTGATGCCGCCAGTTGATGTAGCTGCAGCAATTCGACCATTACAATCCATAACAACAGCCCCAACCGTGTCATGTCCGATCGTCAACGAGTTGATTCTAAAATATGAATTATTATCATCTCATTTCCAACAGTTCATATAATGTCAAATACTCACTGGTTGTTAAACAAAGAATCGACAGCACTTGTATACTTTTGAAATGTTTTCCATTCTTCCAGACAATCTTCAGTAATTAGAGTTGATGGATCCACACTGGGCACATTACATTCTTTGGCAAACATGTTTGCTCCTTCCCCCACAAGCAAGCAGTGGTCGGTTTTTTCCATAACCAATCTAGCCAAACTAATTGGGTTATTTATGTTAGTCACTGCAGCAATTGCTCCTAGAAAAATTTAAATACTTTTAACACAGCATGAAAAAGATGTAAGACGTAAGACGTACATACCAGCTTTAAGGGAAGTGCCATCCATAATAGAAGCATCCATTTCAATCTCCCCGGCAGCATTTAAACATGATCCTTTCCCGGCATCAAAGACAGGTTCATTTTCAAGAAGAATCACAGCAGCTTCAACAGCATCAAGAGCTGAGCCACCACTTTTTACAATTTCATAAGCCTTTCTAGCAGCCAATTTGACCCCATTTCTGCTAGCATCACAAATTTTTTCTGGAATCGCCCAGGCCCCTCCATGAATCACTACAACAGGTTCTACTTTACTCATGACAAAAAAAAATGTAGATGAGTTTTAAACAGTTGACTTAATCAGATTTGGACAACAATTCAATTTCCTTCTGAGTTGCTAGTAACTTGTTGGCGAGTCTCTCTCTTCGGTGTTTAAGCCAATCAATCCGCCAACTTTTCAGTTTGTAGCCAACAAATACGCCACATAAAAAGGTTAAAACACAGACTACTTTAGTACTGTCCCCCATCGATCCGGTTATCTCACGAGGTACGAAATACGAGACGAATTTTTATGAAATGTAAACAAGTTTTTTGTGAAGTGAAGATTAGCAGACGACAAAGCGTCTGTCTGTATGCATGACAACCTAGAACCCACACTTTTTAAAATTGAATCAGCCAACAAACTACAATTAATTTAACTGCAATTGAAGGCACAAAACTAGTCAAATAAACAAAAATTGTATTAATGATTTCATTACTCTGACTCTTTTGCTTTTTCAGTCAGAGAATAAAATAGCCGATATATATTCGTGCATTCATGCCAAGGTCTGCGCAGCAGCTAAAGTAATGTCTACATTCTGCGCAACTTAAATATAATAGAATTTCACCACTGTTGGTGAGAAAAATAGCGTGAAGACATTTGAAGTACACATAAATTTGACGAAGGTAGTATATTGCGCGTCAAACGGATATGGCAACTCGAATACAATTTCAAAAGTTTAGTTGAAGATTTACCTCATTATTCAATGCTCTATCATATGTATTATATTCTTTAACACTACATAAGCAGGTAAGATGACAGACATTGCACTAATGCACTACCCTTTGGATTCCCGAGTTCAGCTAGGTAAAACGACTACAAGAAGATAAATGGTCTGCAACATTTTCGTCGGCTTGGGTTTAGACATCTTAATGGAAATCAGTTTAGTTGATGACATAGAATTGATTTCCATCATTACTGCTGGTGCGGCGGCCATCAAAGAAAATTGTACGATTGCTAACAGGTCTACTTTTCCATTGATCCCAGACTTGGATCCCCTGTGAATTCTGGCCAACATAAATCGCAACGTGACCACAAGGAAGTGGTCTGCCACATTTACTCCCGACGTAAAGATCTCCATTGGTGAAAGTTGCTATTCCCGTACCGTATGGTATATTTTTATTATTTTTCACTTGTACTCCTTTTCTCCATAACGTAGTATTACGAGGATCTTTCGAACACGTCTATTATAAAAGTCATGGAATCTTAATTAATGGGTTTTTAGAAGACGAAAAAGAAAAAATAGACAAAAAGCCGACAAATAGAAGAAAATATTCACCTTATAAAAGGATACGCATTCGCCTTTTTGTTTACCTTTAGGATCAGCTACAAAGGTATTTTTATAAGCTTCTGGATTACTACAAATAAGTCCAAAGCCCAGCTCGATTAAGGCGAGCAGTACAAACGTCAAAGTGAATAACTTCATCGATGAGCCCATCGTGAAAATGTCAATCACACAATCAACTGGATTTAATCGAGACAGAAATGGAAGACGGAAGAACAGCGCTTAAAACCAAGTGACTGACATTCATGCTCAGTTTTCATCATTGCTTTTATATGTGTGGATTGACCAGAAAACTGCTATGAATTCGATCTTTTCCATTGGCGAAGCGTTTATTCTGCTAGTCATCAGTTCATTCTCTGATAATCTATGACCAACCATTGACCTATACTGAGATTACGCAATGGAAAATCCGCGAAAGTTGATTCCATTTCAAAGAGAGAAACAGAGATAATTTCGTGACGACGTGACGCCCCTAACACGCGCTAAATGGGAAAACCGAGAAAATCATTCAATGTCAATAGCACGAAAGAAAAACAAAAGGAAATTGTTCTTTTTAAAATTGAATTACCATCAAGCCTCGCAATTATATATTTAAGTGTAGTTTGCTAGTAAAATAGCACTCATTACTGAGTATTTAATTTCACGGTGATTTATTGATTTGCATTTTAGTTTTTTTAAATCCACAATTTTGTTTGCAGAGATACAAAATTTACAAAAGAGTGACAGTAACTTCGAAGCAGACGATAGGACCGTCGTTATCATTACGGAGGGTCCAGATTGCCTTTGCGTTCACCTACAAACAAGTTTCGAATGATTGAAAGAACTAAAAACAAAAAAAGAACGATATTTCTTTGGCGGCAATAATTACCGAAGGGAAGGCAGGGGATAAGACCAGAACAGTTGCCATGGTAATAGGTTCGGCCACGGCCACTGGGCAATCACCAACTTTCACATCTTCGCAAGCAGGAGGGAACTGACCGGGCCTACACATCAATCACATGTCTGTTAATGAAAAAGCTCTTTGAAATCGACATTGCGTCTAATTAACAGCTCACCAAGGGAGAGTTGCTCCGCTGATGACGCCTTTAACATCGGTCGTCAGTGTGGTGGATGGATCAACTGAATAAAAGTCAACCGTTAGTCGGTCAATATATAAAAATATTATCGACTATTTTGAACACACCAGCTGTGAAGTCGTACTCGACGGTCACGTTAGTTCCACGGTAGACGATGCAAGGCAAGGCATTGCAACCCGGGACACGCACAGCGGTCAGTGCGGCGGTCGATCCTGAATCGTGCGAAGAAAGCCAAATCAATTAAAAATGGAGAACTTTCCTCTCGACTATGATCCTTGGCGTGAAAAACAAAACAATATTGATAAAGAATTACCGCAATCCCTGTAGGGTGTGGCCGAGACGGCGACGAAGAGGAGAGCACAAGCAATGGCTACTTTCAACATTTTGGCCGTTTTTTTTCGAGTTGCTGCAGCGAATGAAGTGACTAAAGGGAAAAAACGGACGCCTTTTTATATATGGCGTCTCTTACTATTTCGCGATGTAAACCCTATCATCGCCTCCGTCATTGAGATGGCCAGTCTGGCGGCCGTGTCCTATCAGTAAACCCCAACAAAGAACATCGATAAGAAGGCGGAATGGATGTCATTCGATTCGTGTTTCTATCACAGAGTCCATAGGTTACACACGCCAGACAAAATCCAAGTCAATATCTTGAACAGGTTGCCAGCAGTTGCCTGCTGATCCCCCAACTATTTGTTTATCGATTCAGGAACCAGAAGGTAAGTAAGTCATGGCTAAAGTTCTAGCATCTCCATTATTGAGTTGTTTTCGTAACTTTGAGCTGCGCAAGCCTCTGCCACCTTTGCAGATAAGTTAAAAATTGATGTCAGTCTGAGAGAATCTCAATAATGACGTACTCGACAAAATCTTATCTCTTCCGCGTCTATAAGCTTTTGATTTTTAAATTAACACCGTTGGACGCGGAAATGGAGAGAGTCAAATTCAATTTAGTTTGAACTTTTATTTTCTACGTGTCACCCTCAATCAAAAATAGAACCAGATGCAACGGTTACACAAGCTGCCGTCCCTTAACTTTTTTTCGCCTTAAAAATTTGCCCGTTTTTTAAAGGTGTTGTGTTGGGAATACTATTGAATTCTGCTTTTGTTAGGATACAAATCGATACAAGTTCCATCAAAAGCCCCTTTTCACATAGTTGCAGCATTTTAGGCCAGTTCCAACGCTGAACGGAGGTACTATATAAACGCCAAATTGTTCTGAATTTCTGGGAATAGCAGCCATTGCAACAATGGCCGCAATACAGAATGATGCGGGCTAGATAGTCAAAAGTACACATCTGTCCATATTCAGTCGGTTATGGCGCAGCGGCAAAAAGTGAAACGGATTTTGGAATCTATTCTTTGTCCAAAAAATAAAAATTCGAGAGATGCCAAAGTTCGCCAGCGAAAGAGCAGCAGCAGAGATCGATTAAAAGTTCAACAGCTGATTACATGAACTGCATTATCAGTCTCATTCTATTACGTCCTGGTAAAGTTTGAATAACTACCGATCGTTCATTTCTAGAAATAAACTTCCCACTTGGTGAATTTGTTAAAAATTGCGCCGTTTCTTGAAATTTTAAAATGTCATCTGATTTATCTCCAGTGTCGGATCGATGAAAGATTCGCAGTAGATGAAAAGGATGGGCACGCTGCGCGAGAGTTTAATCATTCTCAAAAACTTTCTCCGCTTTCATCAAATTGAATGATCTGACCTGACTTGTACCCCGTTGATTGAAAAGGCGAAGAAATGTCTGAAAAGATCCAGCAGTCTGAAAGTTGAAACCGGTCATATTGAATGGAAATAACGGGGAGAAAAAAGGGCTTTGCCGTAGACATTTTCCGGCCGTCTCCTTTTGTATGACGCGGACAAGAAGGAGTCAATCATGCATGTGGCCCTGTCCGGCATATAGATTCGATTAGTTCTAGACGGGAAAGGCCCGCATACCGACCAAATGCTGAACGACTTTTCTTCTATTTTCCCCAGCTATCCACCGACGTGTTCTACTATACACGGATGGAGCGCCTAATTGAGAATGCATCATTAATTCATTACATCCCTCAGCAGCAGCAACTGTGTTCATTCTAGAGTCTGACGCACTTCTCTTCTCAACATTTCTCTGAACAGCAAAATTCGATTGTCAATATAATTTTCTTTCATCAAGTTTGAGAATAAAAATAAACAGGTCAATATCAGACACGAGTGCGTGGGCAAAAAAAAAAGCCGATAGCCAAGAGTTACGTCAAGAAAAAGAAAATGCAGCAATGGATTTATAGATCGTCGCAGTGGTAATGATAACAAAGTTGCACGGGCGTCGTCCCTGTTTATCTTTAAATATGCAGGAAGGACTTGGCCTCTTTCTAAACAACCCGCTGGGTGAGTGCCATAGAGTCGAAGCTTGGATCCCCGTCAGCCTTATTATTATTGCCACAGCAGCAGACCGTATCGATAAATCATTACCGTTCAGTGTGTGTTGTTCACGCTGTGTATACGCCAGCCTTCTTTCCTATACTGCCGCCTGATAATGGAGTGTGTGCAAGATAGGGATGTAAGTAGAGAAAACGCGCATTATATTGCGTTCTATATATCGCGCAATCTATACGCTATACAGCGCGCTGTACATCTAAGGCTATATGGGGCCCCCCCAAATCGATACCAGGCCGAGAGGCCTTGATTGTATAGTCTAGTCAGTACATTGACGACGACACAACTCGGAAACAGCAGCAGCAGCAGCGGCTGCAGCGGTAGAGATATCCGCCATTACCACACGCAGTAGGCACTAGCACGTCAATACCATTCTACTACTACTACTTCTAGTTTTCTACTCTACTGAGAAAACATGGCTCTTGTGTTCAGATTATTCTATGGGCCAGCATTTCTTTTCAATCGAATCACTATCGATTCCTCCTAGCAGCAACAAAAACACTACACTATATTCCTAGAAGGAAATCAATCTCTCTCAAGACACTCGATCCATATGAAAAACCCGAAAAACCTTATTAAGCTCAGAATACATAAGAAAAAATAAGAAACCAAAGTTTTTCGCAGCATTCAAAAGTTCTCACGGTCCCCAGATTAAATTTTCTCGACCACTCGCAATCTTTTTCTTTTTACTTTTAAAAATAGTCGGAGCAGTTCAGAACCCTCCCTGAAGGCAAGGAAGGCCCCAAGTTTTCGAATCAACTATTAAAACAGTCAGACTTCTAAAAAATAACTCTTTTTTTGATTCACGAGCTTTTATTTTATTTATGCTATATCTCTCCATCTCTTTCCCGCACCTCATTTGGATTCCAGCTCTTTTATGTACATCCATTATACTGGTGAAATGCACGTGCGGTGTGTGGTACGTATATAAACTCTATATGGAGGCGCATAGGTTATATTCACCAGCAGTCAGGGAGAATTGCAATAAGACACACATACTAGTGGATGGACTCGGCTGCTGGCGCGCTAAGGCCGAGTGTCTCGGGAAGCTCGGGAATGGATAAGTGGATGGGAGGAGGCAAAGCGGGGTAAAAAGGGAGGTTGAGAAATCAATGCCGTGACGTCAACGGTGACGTCGGTCGTGCAAACAGTAGAGACACAAGTTACCCATAGGAGGAGGCTCTAAGTGCAGGAGGAGCGGCCAGCAAACCTCTCGAGGCGGGGTGTCACTCTGTGTGTGCCCACAGTATAGTTGCTTTGGAAAAACTTTTATCCCCCAGTTCTTTAGAGCCTAGTCTGCTCTAGACGTTTGTCGATTTTCAAAAACCGTGTTCACTTCTCCGTGTGTGTGTGTCGATTATCCGCGTGGATATCAGACGGGGTTTTTCACGGTAACCAGGGCTATTAAACATTTACGAGGGCAGCAGCAGCATATCCTCCATAAATTAGAGCCACCCGCATGCGAGACGCTCTTTTTTTTCTTCCACTGTACACACTACGCTGCACAGTCTAGATTGACATGATAGATTTGTATTCATGTTTAGTCGGTGGCAGCAGAGACGAGTTGTGCTGCAATGAACCTGCTGCTGCTGCTGCGGCGCCACCATAATTTCGTGGCAGCCCCATATGACAGCCGTGCTCGTCATGGCGACTGGTCTACTCCCTGACGACTTTATACTCGGTACAGCAGCACCTTTTCCCGTAGATGGATCATTCAGATAATCAGCTGAATAGTATATCCGAATATATGACACTCGACGTCAGAAAAAGGAGCTGCTACCACGGCAGCAGCAATGGCTTTGTTGTTGTGTAGGGTTCACAAAAAAAAATAAAAAGGAAGTACGGCGTTAGTCGACTCATTATATACGTTGGGAGAGGAAAGTTTCTTCGCCATTTGCGCTGACGCAAGCAGAAATTAAGGACAAGCATCAGAGATCATCGCAAATGTATAAGTAATCGCTGGTCGACGTTTGTGATTAGCAGCTCTATATCGATGATGATGCCGGTTCTCTGAATCTCCCATCGTTTTCCGATCGACCGGCATCGATCGATCGTCAAACTCGGCGCCTATAGCAGACAGGCACCACATTATTAGGCCTTACCAAAAAACAACAACAAACAACCCAAGTATAGACAACAACCAACGAGCAAGAGACAATCACAGTGTATAATCCGCTGTAGTGCGGGGATAAAGCTTCGTGTAGAAACGCAGCATTTTCGAAATCCTAGTCTGTACCAATTAAGAGAGAATTAAGGGCCCACAAAATTAATTGGATCATCTAAATAGTAAGCATGTAATAGTTCACAAAGAATTTCAATGTTTTTGGGGTTCTCCAATTTCTTAGAACCCTCAAATGGTTGGTTTGTCCGTGATTTAAAAGTATTCAGGTCAACTGTGTTATCTACAGTGTTGTGGATTCAGTTGGCACAAATGCAATAATTGATCCTCGTCGCATCACAGAGGTTTTAGCCAACTCGGTTGGCCAGCCCAGCAGCCTCAATCAAAGGATCTAGTCTCGCGGGGCGGTACGACCAGGGCTGCCGGCGTGATGCTTCGCAGTCTATTGTATTTTTTAAAAAGAAAATGGAAAAAACACAAGGGATTCGGAAAAGCATGAACCATTGGGAGCAGGCGCAAAAGACACCCATCGTTCAAGAGGAGGATCCCAGTAGGAGCGACATTAGGAAACAAGTCCCTCCCCATTGGATGCCGCCCCCTTTTTCGGCTAACACGTCATCCAGTGTGTGTGTGTGTGTGTGTAGTGGTGTAACCCGGAGTGAATCCAAGTCAAAGACTTCATTCCCTTTTTCTCCGTTGGACCGGCAGCTCGTGCGTTTCAAAGGCGGCCGTCCTATTCGGCTGTGTCAAGAGACCACAGTCAGCAGACCGGACCCCCACCTCAAAAGTCCAAGATACCAGCAAGAAAAGGGGTGGTATCTTGAGGTCCGTTCTGTTCTTTAAAAAAAAAAACATCCCAGTGCGATCCAAGTGACGATCGATTCCGTTCTGTTTGGGGTTTATTGGCTATTTTCGATTGGGGCGACAGATTCGGATGGTGAAAAAGAGAAACACGCGTTTTGAAAAATTCCGCCAATTCGTTCCAGAAGTCGAAGAGGACGTCGGTTGATTCGCTCAGAGGCCAGCAACTTGTCAGAAAGTCGAGACAACAAAACGGGTGGTAATATTCCAACCGTCCGCGAGGTTTCCAATCCGCGGGCCATGTTAAGAGCGACCTCACGCTCCTGCAAGGCCGGGACGTCGCCGTCAGTCTGCTGCACTCTACTGCTGGCCAGCTTGACCGTCGTCCTGGTCACTGTCGCATCATCTTCAGCCCCACCGCCAGCCACCGCTAGCCGATTCGGTTCATCCCTGCCCCAAGTCTTTACCAACTCGTTTCTAGTCAAGCTCCGCGGCGTACAGGATCGACAGCAGGCTGACTTGATAGCTCGCCGCAATGGATTCGAAAACTGGGGATCGGTAAATATTATCAAATCTCTTCTTTACTGTCTAAATTATCGATTAGATTCCCCTCTGCAAAATGCGGCTAGAATGTCTTTCTAATAAATCGACAAGTCCGAGATTGTGAATGGAAAATGTTGAATCCGGTTGAATCAACAACATCGATCCTGATGTTGGTGGACAGGTTGTAGCTCCTCCCTCGGCTCTCTGCAGCACTAAAAGTTGTATATCTCAGCCCCGTGTTCTCCATCCCTTTTTCTCTCTCTCGTCTTCTCCACCCCACCCCAACCTTCTTCCGCTCTCTTATCTTCTCTTCTCATATTGCTTCCTCCCCACCATCGATCCACGCGAGACCATCAGAGTGTGAACGGCGCAATAGACGCGAGAAACACACACCCGACACACGACGCCATCTTTCTTTTCTCGCGACGTTCCGCTGCTCCTAATACTGCACATTTGCTTGGGCACAATAGACGCAAGGAGCATTGTGGTCCTCTCAGGATCCTTCGTTTCATCCTGGCAGCAGCACTGTGACATTCACCGCAAACAAAAACATCCCCTCCCCAAAAAAAGAGGGTGTGTATATACATGTACATGAGGGTGGCGTACCAAATCGAACACCACCGTCACCACTGCCTAATCAATAACTCATTTCCCGCATCCAGTTACAGAAAGCAACGGAAACGGTACATTGTATATAGCACGAGATAAAAGAAATAGAAAGCAGTTTCGGCACCCAGTAATAGGTAATACTATAAGTGCTACTAAGGTGTGCAATACGAAGCTCGAATCTCTCGCCTTATATTCCCTAGTAACACCACAACCATATCGAAAAATCGATGCATCGGCTCCTTATTCTCTACTGCGCCCAAAAGATGAAGGAAAATGGCTTTCGGTTTCGTCTCCCAACGTCATATGCTGACGGACAGGACACATATCCCAACGATTGATCTCAATCCCCCGCACCAATAGCTGTCACACACTATATAACATTAGAGAGCACAGATGTTTTGCTCACTCTGCAGACGCTACATAAAATTGCACCATCATTGAAGCGAGTAATCAAACTTTATACGTTATGGGAGTCGCACGCAACAGTTCAAAGTTCTCCACGTAAATATATGGGCCTATATACACACAGCAGCACGTATACATCCACTGAGAGAACCGAATCCAGTCGGGAGAAATCGATACGGGAACACAACAGTCGCGCACCCCCCCCAAAAAACAAACAAACAAAAACCATTGGGTCGTTCTTTTTCTTCTTTTTACTTTCTTATCTATTTGATTCCATCAGCCACTGCTGCTGCTGCTGCTGCTGGTCTTTTTTCTACCGCGAAAATATAACCTGATAGATAGTATAGTGGCCTGTCTGGTTGATTTGTTGGTGGCTATAAAGAACACGGGGTCAGCCCTTGAGCCTCTTATTGAATGTGGGCCGCTCATAGGCCTACATAGTCACGCTGCTGGAATATAACTGTGGGATGTGGGTGATTGAAAAGACTATCTAGTCCAGTCAAGACCATCAGTCGTCGCTGCCGCCGTGCTCCGTTAACCCGATCACATCGGACACGGCGGCAAAACAAATTGAGCGTCATCTGGTCTTGACCTCGATTTTCGACCGATGTAACCATTTTGGCCTGGCAATGTTCGACTCGCGCAGTGATTTGCTGTGCGTGTTTGGCAATATTCCTTTTTTCTACTTGGCGTGATAAGCTTTCCAATGGCCACCAGATTACAGTCATCGAACAACTACCGCATTTAGCGACCGATAAAGATATAACGTGACTGGCGATATATTTCTTCCGATGAACAGAAACGTCAAAGAAAAATGTGAGCAGCAATTATGCGGATGTTGGAAAAACAATTCTTCCCTTTCATATGCGTGGGTTTGTTCCGCCTACGGGATGCGTGCTTCCCCCCGTGAGCACGGCAGGAAAAAGCAGCGTGGGTGGGGACGAGGGGTTCATGTGCATTAATCCCGATGACGAAGTCTTGATGACTGCATGCACTTGAGTCTTGAATAAATAAAGTCAGACAAAGTCATCGCCTACAGCACGAACGAGTTGAGACCTCCAGATTAAAAGGCATCTGATCAAAAATGCAATCCCCTCGATAACAAGTCGATAAGCCTCGTGAGCAGCTACTCCCGAAAAAAAACACAACTTTCTTCCCCTCGCAACAGATTACTTAATTCAGGTGACACATTTAACCCCCAAGACATTTACTCGTCGAAGCAAACCAGATCGAACAAGTTATTAGCGCTGACCTTTTGATTATTGCGATCAATCTTCTCTCCCGTCTTTAGCCTTTCGGTGGTGAAGGCAATCGAACGAACATCCTGCAAGCGACCCCTAGCAACGACCTAGAAATATCCCAATAATCTAGTAACAATTTCGCCGACCATTTCCTTCCGAGAAATATACACGACTGTCGTGCACAGTTCATTGTTCCGTTTGACCCTGCCAGCGAAAATTGTAATACATTCAAATGTTTCTTTTTGTTCTGCTTTTTCTTTCGTTGCAGGTTATCGGCTCCGATCACGATTACCACTTTGTGCACCATGCTCTGCCACACGCACGGACCAAACGCAGCGTGTTGCACACCCGCCAACTCAAAGCCGACCCACTGGTGAGTAGTATGCGCCATGCCATTTTTACCAGACTTCACTCTTTTATCCAGTTTTGCCTAGCTGCTGCATACATCTATGTATATATAGACATGGACCACCACTCTCTTTTTTGTTTTGTTAACTTTGTTTCTATGCCGTCGCATTCTAATGTGTTTTTATCCCTCCATTCCCCAAATATGCCGCCATTTCTTTTGATATTTTTTTTTTCGCCCGGTACCTTTTACACTTTTATTTTGTTCTTTTGTGGCAATTCCACTCACACACAAAAAAACCTTTCAAAAGCTTTTTATCGATCCAACAAGTTGCTGTCTCTCTTATTATTAGAGACGAGAAAAGATTGAGACTAGCCTAAGACTATTTGCATGCAGGTAGGCTACATCAATCTCTTTCAAGCTTTGCCAATATAGGCCTTAACTCGCGAATACTCCCCCGCCAAAAAAAGTGGATTCCAATAAATAAGCAGAGTATAAGACAGTACCTTTGACGCACGACATTGAAAGAAAGATTTAGTAAAGATTTTCTGAGATAAAAACGGAAGCCAAAAAAAAAAAAGAACAGGAAAAAGCGATTATAATTCATTTTCCGTTATTGCCCCTCTCTTTGCTGCAGTCTGGATGCCGAAATCGCTCCAACAAGAACGTTCAATTCTCCCCGAAGGACATTGACAAGTTGAAAGATTTCATTAGTAGCTATAGAGGAGAGAGAGTCGGTGACGAAATAGCAAGGGAAGATATAAGTAGAGTCGACTTTGAAAAACGGTACAACGAAACGGTATTAACCATTCATTGAGCACAAACAAGGCCGCAACTGTAAGCGACGGCATTCGTCTCCATTATGTAACTAGTCGCCCATTTTTCCTCGACTAATCCCGTCGAGTACTCATTCTTTTCCGGCATAACCTTCATTTTTCATCCGCATTTATATATTTCATCAACAACTTGGAAATAAAAAAAACCCTCCCACAGATTTATGTCCTTGTATTGCAGCTCAGTTTTGTCTAGTCAATGTCGTCAAGGAGAGTGCATCCAATATCACCAAGGCCGCACAAACGATCGAAGCAATTGGAAAAGAAACACCAATTGACCTATTTTCAGCCCACTTATATTCCTTTTAACCGTTACTGTGTACCGTCAGGCCCAATTTCTTTATCAAATTGTCCCTTATTTTTTCTTCCAAGTTCCATCGTTCACGCAAGTTCACCCGCCCTCACCCCAGATGGAATCAAAAATAGACAAAAAAATTAAATAAAAATAATAAAATAAAAAATCCGAAAGACAAACAGATCATACTTTTTTCAATCGCGATGCTGCTGCGCAGTTATATAAGAACTACCCGCTTATAAGAACTACCCGCTTTAGAGTTATGTCCGGAATATCCCTTGATCCCGACTCGCAGAGAATGGAGAGTTTTTGAAGTAGCTTCAAAGCTTCGACCAACACACAGCGGATCGATCGAGATGCGACGTATATCAACGACTTGGGTTGCTCCTTCAGTTTCCCCATCGACGGATGCGGATGCGGCAGCAGCCAAATCAATTTTGAGAAGAAGAGGAAACCATAGATATGGGAGACACAATTCAATTTTGAGAAACAGGAAAGAGGAGCACCGACCGTTTCCAATTTCCAACTACGAAGGATACGTTAAAGAGTACGTCCAATAGAATTGTATGACTTACATTGACTATAGCCGACAATGTACGTTCAAAAACAAGTTATTGGAGGGCTGCTGAATGAAGAAGAAACTTTGGACGTCATCGGGTTCTCTTTTACCTTTGCTAACCGGTCACGCAAACATGATTGGACAATTGATGTTGGCGCCACGATCCCCGCCCGTTAAGTTGATTTTTTCCTCGTCGTATAGTTCAAGTAAAATGTCAAGTGGTTCCTGCTGCTGCGCACACAGCTCGCCAGACTGTTATAAAACGAGCCTCCTCACGGTCGCAATTTAGCCGTTAGCCCTTTTCAGGTGCTCTCGTGGAATGCTTTCATGTCAAGACGCTCACAAACCGATCGAATCCGCACGCGAAGATTGGCTTATTTCCCGTACGCAAGAGCTTCTCTCTCTCCAAGATAAATTTCAATTCCTCGAAACTTTCCCCAGGCTTTAAACCTCGACTTTCATCTCTCTCTTCGTCGTTTGACTTTCCAATGAAACTGCGTTTGTCGAGGGGCGTGTCGTCGCTGTCAAGGGAGACCGACTCTCGGTGCATTTATAAACGACGACCGTAATGACCCTGGCACATTCACGATCCCCTGTTTGACGTCGGAAATAGAACCAAAGGCCTTCGAGTGAATGATTCAGACATGAATGCAATTAAACATAGCCTCCTGCATTGTACATTTCTTTCCTTGTCACTAGAAGCACTGGGACAGACG
Organism: Daphnia pulicaria; assembly: GCF_021234035.1. NCBI lineage: Eukaryota > Metazoa > Arthropoda > Branchiopoda > Diplostraca > Daphniidae > Daphnia > Daphnia pulicaria. Next base: position 1,416,947 of record NC_060914.1, on the reverse strand, counting down.
CGTACGAATTTCACAATGATCAATGCAAGAGATGCTTAAAGGATTACATGCTTTAACGTGCCAACAAACAGCAATTATTTACCGTGGAGACCGCGTTCAGCGTTGCACGAAAAGGTCAAAGAACGTTTCAAGGGAATAAAATGAACATCTAACCCGTTCGTCGTGCTGGCGTCTCAGCAAACAATTTGAAAATGTTTCCGGATTGTTGGCAAAATGCTCATCTTGTTACACATTCGTTTCTATTATGTACGCAGATTCACAGCGCCGTTCAGCAAGTAGGTTTCCGTCGGTTCAAGCGCGGCTACAAGAAACCATTGGCGACGCCCATCGACCCGGCCGCAGCCATCGCCGCAGCAGCCAAAGAGCACAGAGATCCAACCGATCCCTACTTCACATATCAATGGTATCTGGTAAGTGAACACACACACGCAAACGGAAGTGAACAGCTAGAATCTTGAAACCGGTTTCCCCTTTGTTGTGATTTGCAATGGGGGGAAACTCTGTTGGTCCTTTGTGTCAATACGAAACCAACTTAAACCTGATAAGCAAACAAGAGCTACATATATAGGCTTTGTTCGTTGCCAGTTAAAATGAGGTACGCGCGGGAGAATGATCGAGGTTGCGTGAAGACGGGCTCTATAATGAAGTTCGTGTTTTTTATTGCCTCGGAACTAACTACGCGTTTTCCACCCTTATTTGTCACGCCGTTATTGTTGCTTTGACAAAAATATGTTACGTGAAGAACGGCAACAACGACGCAAGCATTTTTATGATTACGTTTGTTCGAGAGCACACAAGACGATGACAAGCTCCGACGAGGCAATTTCACTCTTCATCAAAAGTTATCAGGACTTATTTAGGCCGTAAAAGTGCCTGATCATCATCGACGGGGAATATATAATAATAGCAACAATAAGCAATTAGGCAAACATCGAGTCTCCTCGTCGTCATTTCTAATTAGGTTGTCGAGTCACAAAAGATTCTCATATCCGTTCGCTGGATATATTATGCGACCATATAATCCCGCTCTCTCTCTCTCTTTCTTCCCATATGGCGGCAGGCATTATAATATAGCGGCGCACACAGGGCAGCAGCACCGGGAAGGACGCAATATTGATCGGGAGTTGGTGAGGGAACAGCACGGAGGTCGGTCGTATCGTGGTGAAACAGAAGGGCAAGTTTGAACGACAAAAAAAAAAAAAAAAAAAAAAAAGAGAGCGGCTGAAAACTCGAGTGACACGCCTGTCATATAATTTCTCTACTGTTTAAACAGTTTGTCGACTTATATACGTGATCCAGAGATAAGATGTCGCGTCGCGGGATTCAAAATGAAATGGTCTCTGCCCTTCTATGTACGCAACACCCGTTACTCGATATACACTCTTCTACTGAAAAGCTGCCGAGAGAACGACGCTAGCTACTTTGATTCTTATTACAGTCTCCTATAGCCCTGCATAGATTAAATTTACGCACTTTTGAGCAAACAACGAGCTCGATGCGACAAGTTATGAAAGATTTTTTCTGGGAAAGCGATATATATGAAAACAAGATGAAATTATTTCCACCGTTGCTTAACGTCCCGTGAAAGGTTACAAGGAATTCTAAACAGTAGATGAATGCAGACACAGATTGGAAACCGCAAATAGATCAATTGATGCGTTTAAATATTTTTTTTTAAAGAAAATTGAAGACACAATGGGCGACCATGACGGGAAAATAGTAAAATCAATTTCAAAATGGCGTTCGACTTTGATGAGCAGGAGAGCAGAATGACAAGTTTGAGCCGCCTCCGTCAAGTTCAGACAGTCTGTCGACTGTTCCAATTTAAAAAAAAAGTCCGTACCTTTAAAAGTTGCCATAGAAAGCTTCAGGTCTTTACCTAGAATTCCGTACCGCAAATTAGTTTCAACTTCCGGAACAGTTCAGTCGGTATATAAAAGAGATTGGAAGACATTTCCAGATCCCAGAGTTTATATATTTTTCTCCTATATATATTTGTTTGCTGCGCTTCCTCCAACACAGCTGCGAAACAGACTTTATTGCTTTTTCCGTCAGTCGCCCACTCGAAGGCACGCATGACTGGCTCCTGTCAAAACGAATATCTTGGGTGAAGTTGAATTGATTGAAATGCAAAAACCAATGATGTAGCTACGCGATGCAAATTGAAAGCTTCGATTAAACAGCGCTGGGATTGAAAAAACGATTTCAATTAGAAGTTAAACCAGAGCCCACCTAAAGTTTATATGTGTACGTGATATACATATATACAGCCAAATAGATTGCCTTCGACTGCACGCTCTCGTCAACTCAGCCGGTCCTGATTGCGAGAGAGTAGTCTTGTGCAGCATACTTGTACACACACACAAAAAATATATATATGTAGCGGGAAGTTTGTTGTAGACTCTTGTACGTGCCTCTCTGTCAACAAGTAACATCTAAACTAATGATGAGTATTCGCCGTTGCTCGCAAATTGGAACTCACTGTATCGCATTTGATGTCGTCCCTAAGCCGGGAATTCAGATGGCATAGCATTCGTTGCCAAGGGCTCTTGGGTGCAAAGGGAAAATCGTACGTGATGTTGCCAGCATTTCCCGTTTATCCGGGAAATCAAAAAAAGAGATTTCTTGGTGCTCATTGCTCGGCACAGTCCAACCGTGCAGAAGTTGGAAATCCCGAAATCAAATTATTAACAACAGTAATTGTATTTTGCTCCCCCCGACAGAAAAATACTGGACAGAATGGAGGCAAACCTCGACTGGATTTGAATGTAGAAGCGGCTTGGGCTCAAGGAGTTACTGGCAAAAATGTCACAACGGCTATTATGGATGACGGTAAGTGGCCCCCAATTCTCATTCTTGATCCCATAGTGCCGTAAGTGCATTGTGACCTTTTCAAAAAGCCCATGAGAAATGACTTTCAGCTGTAATCAAACTGGAATGGCAATTCACATATCCCTTTTTATTTTTATTTTCCCGGGAGACAAAAGAGCCAGTGCATTTCGTGCATCTCCAGTGACGCAGTTATACTGTGCTCTCTCCCGGGCTATTGAGAGACCGGCCACTTTGGAGTAATTTAAAAGATCACATGACTGAAAAACGATATTCTACAATCAGGCTTCAAATAAACTAGCCTGATTCTAGATCAAACATTTGTATCCGATTGCATAATTAATATTTCCTTTTGTCAAAAATTACGACGCACAGGTGTGGACTACATGCACCCAGATCTCCGAAACAATTACGTAAGGTTCTTAAACGTTACACGATATTCCAAATTAAAAACAACACATTTCTTGTCTGAAATTTTAGAACGCCAAAGCCAGCTACGATTTTAGCAGCAACGATCCATTCCCTTATCCAAGATACACCGACGATTGGTTCAACAGGTAATTTGTTTTTAGGCAATTTCGATTCATTGACGTAGTAGTAGCATCGACCCGCTATAGTATTACAATTAGAAATAGCAGACGACGAGGTAAATCATCTGAAAGGAAACGCAATATTTTCTGATTCCGACAAAAAAGGGGACTCTACCTGTGCGTGGCACGAGGCTACGTGCGTCACCGCCCGGAAACACCTACCCCGCCTAGTCGAGATTGCACTCACGCCGCCATTATATAGCTGCAGACTCTATTCTTCTTGTGAGACTATGTACTTCTGCCTTTCATACACACCAACCGTCATTACCGAGCCCATGTTGGGGCGGTACAGAGTGTAATACCATACCACAGACACACTGTAACAAGAGAGAAATGTAACCTCAGCCTATATGAACTTGCAAGGCCAGTACACAATCTCAGAAGCTAGCCCATATCGATCCCCCCCCCCCCCCCAGAGTCTGTAACGACTGCGAGATCGTGAATGATTCAATGGGAAAATCTATTACAGATGCGTTCTACTCCGTCGGTCCTGTTGACATTCATTTCAATGATAAATTCAGTTCGCTTCCCTTTGAACTTTCCAAGTCCGGGAGCTCAAATATTGACTCGAGCCAGTTCATGAATGTATACTTGTGTTAAAAGTTTCATTCCAATGTAATTGCCTTTTTTCTTGCGGCGCACTTTGAACTCTAAACGCAACTTTAGAAAGGGTGTCAAGTCCTATGCATTTGCTTCGCATTTAATACCCACTCGGCGGTTTGTTTCCCATTATGAAAATTCAATCAAGATGCAACCTTTTCTCAGCACCTCAATGGTCGATTTATTCTAGCCACATCAGTCAGCTGTCTGCTAGCTCCATGTGTATAGAACGAACAAAGATAGACACCCTACCGTGAATCTCCATTTGCTTTTAATAGATTAAAGTCGCTAGTTCCAACGCTTGGCGTGCACAATTAACAACTCGGTAGCTTGCGGGGGTTCTTCGTTCTTTTCTCACACATCAAAGTTAACTAACTTGTATGCGTGTTCACCACCCCCATTCCTATTTCCAGGGATTATATCCAACGCCTTTCTCCCGTTGGGTTTCCTTTTACTTGTATTAAAATAACAAACCGGAGAAAATCTAAAATTCCACAAATCCCAAGTCCTCGATTCGTTTTCCCCGAAAGAGTTTGCCGTGATTTTTCTTTTACCATTTCCAAATTGGAATCGCCGAGAATGTTCTGAGCGATAGTAAAAATAAAAAGTGTCTAAAGAAACGTCAACTAATGTAGTCCATCAACAGACGTCATAGGCCATTCCCACACATCTTAAATCCCGATCTGCGCTCTTCCCCCTTTTATGAGGTGCCCTCGCATCCCTTTCACGCAACAATGGGCCCAGTCAAGAGGATTATAGACGCTGCCGTTTCATCCCAGCTAAAGTTGTCCCGAGTCCCATGTTGACATGTTATTGACCAACGTCTGTGCCCCTTGATATATAGACTGTTTATCTCGAGTCATCCCAGCGAACCGATTCCACGAATCTCAACTCTAAACTTGTGCGCTTACGACTAGTACAACTAGTGTGTTAGTGATTTCAAGTTAGCCGTAAACTAATACTCGTGTCATGACGCTTTTCTTTTTTCTGTAGCCATGGAACCCGTTGCGCTGGAGAGGTGTCTGCCGCCCGTGACAACCAGGTGTGTGGCGTCGGCGTCGCCTACGATTCCAAAGTGGCAGGTAAGCAACAATCTTCTCTCAATTCGTGACAAGAACCAGTTTCCCATATCCAACTCGGCAAATAGCAACCGGCCGAGAAACCCGACCGTCGACTGAGCCCCAGTAACAGACAAGATGATTGTAAATCTCAAAAATTTCGAGTTGTAACTCAGCCAACGGCTTGATTAATCAGCTATCAAAGATGGGCCGAAGCTCAGAAACCTTGATATTTTATGGACGATTATATTGAACACGATGACGCATTCGCAAAAATAGAATACCCGACACTAAAAATATCGTAAATAAAACAATTCACAAACAACGAAGAAAAAGACGTAACCGAGCTCAAGCGACTGTAAACACAGCATGTCGGCGAAACTTTTACCTGAGCACTTGACAAATAAATTGTTTTCCCTCTAGCTTATTTCACAACCTGCAACTTTTACGCGACTCCATAAAAGAAAAGTAGTTTGGGTGACGATGACTGAACGACATGTTTCTACCAGAAGGCACAAAAGGCGAAGGAGAAATAAACTTGCTCAGTATAAGCAGTTAATAACGCGCAAGGTTGTGTCAAACATGTTCAATATTGTTTTCCTCCCAGCTCAAAATTCGATAAAATTACTTCAATAAAAAAAAGAGGCGTAGGTAACCTTCCAACTTGTCGATCAAATTGACTCGTGACGTCAGCCAACTGAAGAGTTGATAGACAAGATGATTGAAACAAGCGGGACGCATAGACCGTCCAGGATCCGCCATGGTTTACATCGGTCCGTCAGATGACAGCAGCAGTCTTTGACAACTTATCGATCGTCTCGTTTTATCTCTTGGCCATAAAAAACACTGGGGGGGGGGGGATGCAAGGGACGCAGAAGGTTTTATATTAAACTAGCATTTTTCTTCCATACCAAAAAATAAAAGGAATCCGAATGCTGGATCAGCCCTATATGACGGACCTGATTGAAGCAAACTCGATGGGTCACGAACCGCACTTGATTGACATCTACAGCGCATCTTGGGGCCCTACGGACGACGGTAAAACAGTGGACGGCCCACGAAACGCCACCATGAGGGCCATTGTTCGAGGAGTCAACGAAGGTCGACGTGGACTGGGCAACATCTACGTGTGGGCTAGCGGCGACGGCGGTTCCGACGACGATTGCAATTGCGATGGATACGCGGCTTCAATGTGGACAATATCCATCAATTCGGCAATCAACGACGGGCAGAACGCCCATTACGACGAGAGCTGTTCTTCCACCTTGGCTTCGACATTTAGTAACGGTGCCAAAGATCCAAACACCGGAGTCGTAAGTTCGCAATAACTCGTTGTATTTTCGCTCTCTTTTTTTTCTGGCTAACTTTGTTGACTGTTTATTTATGATTATTGGTTCGTTCAATGAGGGAGATAAAGCTCATTAAGCAAGAGTTACGGATATAGTCAGGGGCATAGACGCTCTAAAGTAAATCAAGTGACATTGATGGTGATCCCTGGCTTTTTTTAGTTTAAAAAAGATGATGTTAGTGTCGCATATTTCTTACAACAATTCCCTTGATTAAATGTCAAAAATCCAGAATTCACGAGCTTAATAAGCGAAAAATGAGACGGGATTCCAAAATCGCCGAAATTGTTAGGCCCACATATTGAAACTGTTTATCAACATGTCGGAATGAAACTAAATTCTGGTTTAGAATGACAAAGAAAAACCCGATTTACGTTTGCCATTTTCCCTTTCATCAAACTTAACCAGTCAAGCGTATTCTAGCTTGCGCAATATCAACAGAAAAGAATAGACAACAATTTGATTATCCTCACGAGAATTATAATAAAAAAGTAGGATGAACAAACATGTCATGGATAGAGATGAGTACAACAAGACAATCAAAAAATAGGTCGTCGCCATGAATGAGATAAATCCATTGACTATTTGGCGTGATTGAAAACCGTCATCAACATTCATCAGCGAATGAAGAGACGAACGGAAATAAAGAAAGTAATCAAGACCTGCCTTGTCGAGAGAGTCGATAAGGCGGTTCCGCCACTGCTCACTACATGCAGCGGTAATTGGAAGCCAAGAGGAAGTCGAAGTAAAACGAGTAAAACACTAAATGGACGGAGATTGAGAGAAAATGTCGCAAGATCCTGTGTACTCGATTGTGCGTTTAGTCCTGATTGCCGAGCTAGTGCCAGCCCCCCTAGTTGTTCCCGGAAAAGGCGATATTCCCACTTGCTTTCTCTAGCCATGTTACCTTAAGCCACACTCTAAAGCCTGCACTCTCTTTTCGCATCGACTGGCAAGCCAAATTATCGCGTAAACGAGCTTGGTTGCTGTGACATAAGAAATAAATGGTGGGCGTCATTTTACCGAGACATTTTCTTGGACGTCGAAAAAGGTTCCAAGGAAACTTGTGTCGTGCATGAACGTAATAAAAAAATAAATATGTACTCTATAAAAAAAGAGAGGTTTCTACTTGACAAAACAGGCCACCACCGACTTGTACGGTAAATGCACGAAAACGCATTCGGGAACTTCGGCAGCCGCACCGGAAGCTGCTGGCGTATTCGCTCTCGCTTTGGAAGCCAAGTAAATGAAATCAAAAACTTACCTTTTAGCAGCGTCGTGATGGTGCATTCATGTCGTTTCTTTTTCTCGCCAGTCCGTCGTTGACGTGGAGGGACATCCAGCACTTGACTGTGTTGACATCTAAACGCAATTCCCTCTTCGATGCCAAGCGTCGATTCGAATGGACCATGAACGGCGTGGGCTTGGAGTTCAATCACCTCTTCGGTTTCGGCGTCCTGGATGCTGGCTCGATGGTCACGTTGGCTAAAGCATGGCGATCGGTTCCAGCCCGTTTTCATTGTCAAGGTGGCGCCATGATGCAACCCAAGTAAAAATTTCTGAAGCACACACTATGAAACTAACTTTCACTAAAAACGAATTTCTTTTTTGCACATTTCAGACCAATCCCAACCAACGGCTCTCTGATTTTGACACTAGACACACGTTCATGCCAAGGAAGTGAAACTGAAGTTGATTATCTGGAACACGTTCAGGCCGTTATCAGCCTAAACACGACACGTCGAGGCGAAGTCGAGATGTTTCTGACTTCACCTATGGGAACGAGGTAAATCAATACGTCTACGTGATCCGACACCGACAGTCAGCAAGACAATGACGATAACTGAGAGGGGGGTTGTACTTAATTGTAATATTTAGAGGAGGGGAAACGAAAAGAACAACAGAGAAAAGGAAGGGCAAGAAAAAAAAAAGACTTCTATGTAAATTTTCCCAATTTTTGTCTCATTTCACCCCCTACCTCTTTACTGCCAAAATGTAAAATATCTTACCCTTCCTCTCGTGTAGGGAAGAGAAACATTTTGAATTTTAGAAAAAACGACTTTCTTCTTATGTAAATTTTCTCATTTTTGGTAAAATTTCGTATTTTTACGCCCCTTTCCTCTTCCAAGTCTCTTACCTTATCTCTCGTGTAGGAAAGAAAAAAATTTAGAATTTAGATGTGTAATATTCAAAATTATGTAAATTTCGCTTGCATCATAGATCCATGATTCTGAGCCGCCGACCGAATGATGATGACAGCCGCGATGGATTCACCAAATGGCCGTTCATGACTACGCACACATGGGGCGAGGACCCTCGTGGGCGTTGGACATTGGAGGTAAAACTCGTGGATTTGTTTGCTCAACTAATTCATTCCCATAAAAAAAAACACGTTCTATATTGATTTGTGGTAGGTCCGTTTCAATTCCCCTACTGGCGCCAAGCAGAGCGGTTGGCTACGTGAATGGACTCTGATGCTTCACGGGACACGGGACGCTCCTTACGTCGGTCTCCCAGCTGGTGATAAACATTCCAAACTAGCTATAGTCAAGAAAGCCCACGAAGAACGTAAGAAGGCTCGCAAATAGAATCGGACAAATTAATTAAACAAAAGAAGTGAAGCAGTAAACCACCAAAACTTGAAAAAAATCCAAACAAAAACAAATCCCAACAAAAACAAATTCTCCTCTCCCTCCCATATACTCTTTAAAAAAAAAATACGGAAGAAAACGCAACAACCAGGGACGATCTTGCTCCTCTTCTTTTCCTCTCTTTCTCTATCGATTTCCTTTCCACCATATCGACGTTGAGCTTTCCGTTCGAATTTCTGAGTTTATGGCATTGTTATACATCTCTTTCATTCTCCTCGGTAAATGTCCTATCGTAAACTTCACCACGAAATGCTACTATATTGCAATTATTACATGTTATGCTGTCAAATCTGATTAATACCTACCAAACTTCTTCACAATTCCCCGACTCGGCTCCTTATTGACGCGTGATCATTTATATCGGGACTGGCGAATTCTCGGAAGGCTGCTGCTGCTTCTCCATTACCCAACACACACGAAAAAATACAAAAAAACTTAAATTCCTCGACTCCTCCTTCCTTTCGAATTCGAAAAAGAACTACTACTACTATATGAAAATCTTGTTGGAAACATGACAAGGGGGAAAATTGTTTGTCAGCTCGAGGGCAGTGTTCCTGTATCATTATGTCTTAAATTCTTTCTTACCTTCCCGTTTTCTGTTTGCCGGATTGTTACGATATACCCTCAACCGGCGTTCTCTTATATAGCTTTGTATCTTACATGTTAATTATAGGGTCGATGGAGCTGATTTTTTTCCCCTTTGATCTTCACCTAATTTTTTTTTCCAGTTGACTCCTGTGTTAATTCGGGTGTCAAAAGATCAAACTGAGTATTCAAACAACTTTATCTTATTATTATCTCACGTGAACGTTCCCAAATACGAAGATATATAAAATCTAGCTTCGATTCTACTAACGTTACTTACTGGGTAGTATTAAGTCATTGAACTGCGAGATGGACGACAAATCGTGAGGGAATGCGTTCATCGTGTCCTGGTAACTTTTCCTTTCTCTCCAACTTATATTTCCGTTTTCTTGTTCGCGGTTCATCGATCGAAGATCATTTCCCAGTGGGAATCGTACCAGCTACTATCACAACACAAAAGTACTACATTCCCTTTGCCCCCGCATCAGCCTCTTTTGTTGGGTTTCTTTTCTTTTCATAACTTTCTATTCTTCCTTTTATGTTACTTTGCTGTAGGTAACAATGAGAAAAGAGTCTATAATCGAATACAAAGTAACATATATAGCTGTATCAAGCAAGCCATCCATAAGACGTTTGTTTTTAACTTTACCGAGTTTATGTAATTCTAGCGAAATATTTTAAATTCTGAATCATAACTTACAAACCATGCTCATTGATTGACAAAAGAACAAAGATATTCATGCTCATGCCAGCAGTACGGTAGGAAACGCAAATACTCTTAACGGCGGCTCATCAATCTCTGTTCGCGTTTCCGGATAGCCGCTTGCCTTTTTTCTTCCAACAGTTCGGCTGTTGACTTTACTGTCTGAATTGCTTGTGCTGTTTAAGAGAGACAGATAAATGCTAATTAAATTTTGAATCTTTTAAAATTTATACAAGGTATTACTTTCGATTTGACTGATAAACGCCAGTACATCTGGCTGGGTAAAGTCGTCGTCATCGTCAAATTCTGTTTTACAGGTTACTGGCACTAAGTTACCAATTAGAAGAAAAACAAATTAGTTTCTAATTGAATTGAACTATACTTTTATATCGAAATTTACCATATTGGCTTTCAGCTTCTTTCGCGACAGCACTCATTGCACAAAGAAGATCATCGTCGTCGTCATCAAATGGATCTTGTGATTTAATCTTTTCAGGTGGCGCAACAAAATTGGTTTGATGAACTGGTTTCTTATTATTGACTGGATTATTCACTAGTCTTGTAATCCCAATGCCGTGAGAAATTCCTGAAAACGGTTTCACTTGAACAGACAAAGTTGATTTTTGAGATCTAGATGAGTCGGGGCACACGTTTCTATTGCGATCTGCATTGGCATATTGGGGAGTTTGGTTGGACCTTAACGATGGAATTGACGTTCCGGCCCTGTAGGTTGGTTTTACTTCGTTTACTTGCGGTTTAGGAATAATTTTTTCTGTTAGATTAAATGTGCTGGGTTTTCCCACTTTCGACGAAGAAGATTGGTTGACACATGCTGTGGAGTTGTGAAGTGTTCGAGGTTGTGAAGCCAAGGGTATTGCTCGTTGATCTATTGCAACCGGAAGTTTTGTGGTAACTGATTTCGGCGATACTAAATAACAAAAATACAGGGATTTAATGAGATGTCGATTAAGTGTTTTAAGTAAAAGAATACTTACCAAAATTATCAAGACTCTTGTTTGGAATTAAGTCTTCAGAATCCAAATCAAAACTTCTACGAGCAACATTCTCTGGACTTGGCTGATTAAACACAAAGATAGTGGAATTGTTTGTTGGGGATGAGGATGGAGTTATTAAAGATTCATTTTTCTTCTTTTTGGATGGAGTTGGGTTACAACCAATTGCTTCCTCTTCCAAAGCTTGAGTGCTTAAAAGTACTGATTCACTGAAGAAGCTGTCATTGCCAAATGCATCACTGGTATTCAGGCTCTCTAAATTGCAGAAATAGTGTCAATTACATAAAATTTTAAAATAAACAAATTATAAGTTTCTTACCTTGTAAGACAGATTTATTTTTATCAATCAGCAACTCACTACTGTCTATGACACTTCCTTTGGCAGAACGAGGGGGAGTCATGATTGTTTGTGCTTGTTTATTGAGCAAATCATTTAACATTGCAAGTTCGTTCACTACATCATTATTTTTGTCTTCTGCAAGCACAATATTCTTCTTACATCGAGCAATATGAGGTCTCAGCTCCCTTTTACGGGTAGGAGTTTGGTTTGGTGTGCTTGTCTTTTTATCACTTAGCATTACTTGATATTTCCTTGCACTTGGTGAAGTCAAGTCCCATACGACTTCACTTTCGCTTTGCTGGCTAAATGTGTTCGGCTGCCTACAAGGTGGACTGGCATATCCAGAAATCATGATGTATTTTGCAACTTCAGCAGTTTCGACATTTTTAATCCTGGACAAAGCTGGCGACTTTTTTCCGGGATTTTCATTTTCTTCAAAATTTGCTGCCTTGTTGCGCCTAGTCAAATAAGAATGTTGTTTGCTTTTCTCCATTCGTAAATAATCAAATAACCACTAACGTAAGAACTAAGAATGAACCGTTCATACTTTCAAAGAATTTGAGTCGACGTAATATGTTTTCTTCAGTCGCATTCAGTGGCTGTTGCCAACTTGTTCAATTTATTTCGGGACAAACTTTATGAATATTCATAACAGTATAGTCTGGTTTTTTCATGCTCTATTTATATTTAGGATTTTATTCGTAATATTTTATTATTTGTTACATAATATTTTCAAACATTTAATTTTGACAGGTACGAAATTAAAATAATACCTGGCCTTGCTGTTTTGAGGTACACGTCGTGTCAACTTCTGGCTTTGACAATATGGAATCGGACCGGATAATTTTTACTTTTTTTAAAATGTTTTTAATTTTTATGCTCTTAATTGTATCTCGTGTAAATGGACAACATGCTCAACCTGGGCAGCAACAACCAATCCAACAACAAGGACAAGTACAAATGAATCATAAAATAGATAAAAGTTTTAAATGGTTATAACATTTTTCCTTACTTAGGTACCGATGCAGCAACAAGTTCCAGGACAAGCTCCGATACAACAGCAAATTCCGATACAACAGCAACAACCAATACAACAGCAACAACCAATCCAAGGACAAGTTCCGATGCAGCAAGTACCTATGCAACAACAAGTACCTATGCCACAGCAAGTACCTATGCCACAGCAAGTACCTATGCCACAGCAAGTACCTATGCAACAGCAAATACCAATGCAAGGACAAGTACCGATGCAGCAAATGCCAATCCAAGGACAAGTACCGATGCAGCAAATGCATCCTGGTCAGGTTCCCATGCAACAAATGCATCCTGGTCAGGTTCCCATGCAACAAATGCATCCTGGCCAAGTACCGATGATGCCGATTCATCCTGGCCAAGGGCAAATGCCTCCTCAACCACATCCAGGTCAACCACCAATCCATATTGCACAGCCTCCTATGACCATGCCACTCTTTGATGAAAATGCTGATGATGCTCCTGCTGTTGCCATGGAATACAAGGTTCATGTTGATCCTGGAAAAGAGGAGTGTTATTTCCAATTTGTCCAGAAAGGCGCAACTATTTATGTCAGCTTTCAGGTAAACACATTTCTTAGCTCGAATGTTATTCTGCAGTTTCCTTAATTTTCTAATTTCCCTAATTCCCATTCAGGTTCTTCGTGGAGGAGATGGTATGGCTGGATTTGCAATAAGAAACCCTAGCGGCCAGTTAGTTCATCCTTATCAATGGAAACCTGCATCTGAGTTCCAAGAAGTATCACCTACTGGTGGATATTATGGGATCTGTGTGGACAATCAGTTCTCTCGATTTGCTGCCAAATTAGTCAATCTTTATATCACAACCTTCAGGTAGGCATTTCACATTTGGAACTTTTCCATGTTTGAAATTCTATTTTTTTTCTCAATTAGGTATGACCAATGGGAAAAATTTACTCAGGAACTAAAAGATATTGACGTTAGTGCCGAAAACTGCACAGTAAGTTAAAGAAATTTCGTGCATCCGGTACTGTGCTCATTTCCATAATTTTAACCCCTTAGAATATACTTCAAGGCGTCGATAAACGAATTCAAGGAATTTTACAAATGCAGCAATTGGCCAGAAGCAGAGAAGCCCGTGACTACAATCTTCTATTGGATAACGAGACTTACGTGCAAAATTGGTCTATTGCTCAGTGCGTCGTGGTTATTGCTTGCTTTGTTGTACAGGTTTACTTTGTTAAGAAACTTTTTGAAACTAAAAACAGTGGTAGAGGAAGGATCTAGAAGAGATTTTATTACGCGTGGGATTTAAAGATACTTATTTTTTTTTGCCAATCTCAACGGATCTTCCAAAATTGACATAATTTTTAATGTTGACTCTAAACATGATTACTCCTTTTTTTTTACAATCCGTCCCAATCTACATTCCATTTGTCCCTAAATTTAATGAATTATTGAAGTGAAACCGAGTTGTGAATTTGGTGATGACAAAATACAAAGTGCTCATGTCTTACTATATGGCTGAGTGATTATCCTGTTAACTAAAATCAATCCACTTAATTTCTTTCTCTAAAATGTTTTGTTGAAATTTCTAGACAGCTGTTTTTGTGCAAGTGAAAACAAGTGAAGCAAAGTGTCGGGTCCTAAGAAATGATACTTTTAGAAAACATTTCGCGAATGTCGAAGGATAATGTGGGCTTGCCCTTTAAAGGGCTAATTGTATTAGTCGAATACTACAGAACACAACACAAGAGGACCGAGAATAAGAAATGAAATTGAAAATAAGGATCACTATAATGTGAAATTACAGTCCCAACAAGCTACGGGTAATAAAGGAAGGGACACATCCGTGGTAGCCGATGTTTTCCACAGTGCGCGAGCAGTGACCTGCACTGCATTGGGTTGAATTTCAATTAAAGTTGTGTCAAATAATAAAGAATGAATAAAGAAGACGGAAAGCTGTAAAGTAAGTAAGTGAAAAGAGAAAAAGGTTCACAAAAAAACACCAATGGAGTACCATAGTGGAGACTGTCGGCCGAAGGAATCGTTGATGAAAGATTCCTGGAACTATTGCCATTCGACAACTTTTGTTTCTCTTGAAAAATAATTTTACTTCTGTTCTTAGATTTCGTTAAGGGGGATATCTTTTCTTTCTTTCGTTCTTTCTTCTACTTTTTTCTTTTGATAGACAATCAACATTTATTGACTCCGGCATGATCATATCTATCGAAACAATGTCGATGGGATGCCTACGCCGGGTCAGATGTATTTCAAAGTAAATCGTTGAGGAGAACAGAAAACTGAAAACATTTTGTCTCTTGATATGTTCACAACTCAATCGGCCGGAATACGACAATAACGCGAACTGCACTCGAAAAAGAAAACAAGGCACAAATGACACACAGACAAGAGACGCGTAGATGACCACTAAGGTAATCAATCTTTCGCTACAGACGTGAGTTTGAGTTCCCCACTGTCTGATGAGTGGACACTGTCATTAACTTTTTCCTTTCAATCAATATTGAACAACATATTCATTCTCAACTTAGTAATTATATGTTTTACTCCTCTTTCTTCATTCTCCTAGTTGGTAGACCAAAGTTACCGGACCGAGGAATCACAAATGTGATTTTCGACATTATCCCTAATATTCGTCATTTTGCCAATCGGATTGCGCCCAGGTGGGTAACTGTGTTTCGTACGACCATCCAGGCCCCTATCAAACATTTTTTGTTTTATCCATACCTTGTAACGCCAAGCGTGAAGGAACATCATCAAGTCTTTAGGCTTGGGATCACGGAAGCGCGTCTTACATTCGAAGCAATGCTCATCGAATGTAACTTTGTCGGAATTGTAGCTATCAACGGCTGAATCTATAATAATGATTTTAAATCATAGCAATGAGAAACGATACAACAATGGTAATAACTTAACAACAAAACTGACCGTCATTTGTTTTATTGGGGGCCTCAGGTGAATTGCGATCAATGTGATCTGTGTTTTCTTCCGGTTTAACTGCGCTATCGTCAGCGACACCGTCATTCTCACTTTTGACGTTGTCCGTTGGGCTGGCCGGTTTCTCATTAACGGAACACTCGGACTCGAGCACAGCTCCCGAGGGCGATAGGGATAATGTAGCCAAGGGAGACGGATCGGTCAGCGTCTCGGTGCTGACTTGATCCTGGGTCGCCTCAATTTCCGTGTCGGCGCTGTTGGGTTTGAATTCCGGAAGCGATACGACTGCCGTTGGCGCCTCTTTGGATGCGGCGGCATCAGGAGTTTGGCTTCGGCTAGAGACTCCACTGGCCATTCCCCCAGAGCTGCTCGACGGAGTCGCTACGCCTGTCGCTTCCGGTGGTATGACGCCACTAAAAAAGTTGGGGGCAAAGTCATCACCTTCGCCTCCCAGCCAGTTTTCGGCGTTGTGGATCGAGATCAAGTCATGGATCAATTCTTCGTCCGTCTTTCCAATGTTGCCATCTTTGCCTTTCTCCGGACCGAAAACAACGTGATTGTACAAGGGGTCGTTGGCAATCGGATATCCTGGAAAGATAAAAACAATATTGCGTCGTTAAATCCAGATACTCCGCTTCCTCCACATAATAATGAGCGACTTGAGCTTGCCATATCGTCCAAGGACTGTTTACTGTTACTGCCTCCCTCCACGTTTATGATTAATAAGTGGATAGTGATCCTTAAGTCTCCGGTGAGCACAACATTTACTGGCGTCTAGTTACGCACGATTTCAGATGACAGGTGGGCAAAAGTACGAACAATTTCAAAGCAACTATGGGTGCGGCATAACAAGCACTATACCCGTCGTTGAGTCAAGTACCAGTACAGAAGGATTTTAACTAATGCAAGTCGCTCGACCGAGGGCAAGTCAATTTAACTGAATAATCAGCGATCCAGCGATTCAGCGATCCAAATTCCACTCTTGTGATCATGACGGAAAGACCTCGGATCCAATTAACAATGGGCGTGCAGGTTTTTGTTGAGTAAGTAAGTAAGTCACCCCGTCGCTCGCGATTCCCCCGAGACGGACGTGAAATTCCCTTGACTTACCGAGGTACTGCAGATGAACTCTGATCTGGTGCATCCGGCCGGTGCGAGGCTTGCAAAG
Organism: Daphnia pulicaria; assembly: GCF_021234035.1. NCBI lineage: Eukaryota > Metazoa > Arthropoda > Branchiopoda > Diplostraca > Daphniidae > Daphnia > Daphnia pulicaria. Next base: position 1,400,114 of record NC_060914.1, on the reverse strand, counting down.
GACGACGCTGGTCTTTCCATTGTACGAGAGGCGCTCGAACTCCGTTTGACAGTCCTTGCCTTTGGGGGAGACCCGGCAAACACCGATTTTGTAGCTGACCACTTCGATCGGTTCCGTGCACATGATGTGTCCACTGGCAAACGAAAATCAATTTGGAATATGATTACAACAAATCAAAGGGCCGTACACAGAATGCGATCATCCGGAACACGGATTAGCTTCTATGCATTTTCACAACGACCAATGGGGCAAAGTCAATAAAATAACGAGACATCCAAACATGTCCTATACAAAGAACCGACTCGGTTATGATGACTCCATAGCTTGATTGTAACAAATAAACCAATTAATATTAGAACAGGGAAGGAAGGAAGGAGGAGGAGGAGGGAGTGGAAGGAAGATAAGAGAGAGAGAAAGGGCAGCAAAGCATGTCAAGGGGAAGCAATTGTCAGTGAAATTACCTCGGGAATTCGCCTCCGACTCTGCAGACGTACTCCTTGGAGACGAGGCGCGTGCGGATCTGCACTTCCATCTGTCGGGCTTTCTCCTGGTTCCTGCCGAACATTAACAGACCGGACGTGAGCCGATCCAGTCGATGGATCGTCCGTAAGTTGCGCAAGTTGTGCTCTTTGGCCAAGATGAAAGCCACCGTGTTGTGGCGGTAGCGTCCGCACGGATGAACCTAAATAACACACATACACGCGCCGTCCGGAAACGAACCAGTTAATGCCGGTTGAACATCAAAAGAATTTCATTTTCAATTGAGACGGAATGATGGGCGGGGGTGAGGGCGAAAGCTAGGAGGTAAAAGGTTAGATCGAAAGCACGTATCGCCATCCAGCTAATCGTTCCAGGGTTTCCGTCTTTATTGGATTGAACTATCCGTAGACTGAACCAGATATAGAAAACCCGTATTTACCAATCGATTTCTACTCCTTTTTCCCCAAAAAAGTTCTACGTGCTCCCTCCCTTTAGAAAAAAACGTCCAAATCCAATATTCATGTCGACTGCTGGGTGGCAGGAGCAGGCAGACATACGCAGATAATGTAGTCGAGCATCATCTGCAATTCTGCATACACTAGAGTGCATATTTGATTAGAGTCTGCTATTGCAACCCGCGCCAGCAGTCACCGGAACGATTGAGCCAGGATGGCGTCTCCTATCTACAGACGTGGACAAGGTGACACGTCGGAACATGAAAACAAAAGTGGCGGGGAAATAGCGAAAAGTTTACAGCCAACACGAAACGAAAATGGGTCGTAATAAGGAGACAACAATCCTTGGCAAACGGCAAAATAAATAAGGGATAAAGAGAGAGAGAGAGTGAGAAGTAAGGTGAGGAAGATTAGGGAGAAGAGAATACAAACATCGGGATGTACAACCTGGTACACTATCATCTTCAGTGAGGCACGTGCGTGAGCCGAGATTGGGCTTGTCTATCCATCTAGTATCCCTTGTAACACTAAACAAAATCTCCGTTTTTTCCCTACTCCTACTCTATCTGTTCTATTCTTTCCCCCCAAGTCGGTGTTAGACTAAAACCCTCCCGACGAGGCAGCAGCAACAACATCATCCCTCGGATTGGCCCCCCAAGTGACTCCATACACTCAAAAAATAAACCGAGCGAGGCAATCGAGCGTTCCGAGTCGTGGAGCATAGAGATGGCGATCCTATTTTCTGTAATGGATATGTTTCTCTCGAATCGCATGTCGTCCAAAGAGAAGTGGAGTCGAGGAAACATTGCAACAAGATTGAGACGTTAAGAGAGTCGAGTGAGAGAGAGAGCCAGGCTTCTTCATCGTCCTTCTCTCTTATCATCAAATCCAAAAGGCCAACGATGTCTTAGGTCATAAAAACCCAAGAAGGAAGGGGGGAGCGAAACGGGAAAGAGTTGAGCCGCAGTTGGCAAACACAAGTCAAAACAACCGAGTAAAGTAGAAAGTAGCCCACTTTGAAGAGAGGGGGAAAAGATGGTTCCAATTGAGTCAAAATATACGTCAAATTACATTTAAAGTGAGAGCGCTTGTGTTAAGTGCACGTTTTCAAAAGAGACGGCCGATGGCTAAGTCTCGTGCCGAATCTACATTCGACTTTTTTATTTTTACGTACCGGTACGGAACATGGCTTGTCTATCACAATCATGTCGTCATCTTGATAGACGATTTCGATGATCTTCGACTCTACCGGCACCTCATGTCTGTGTCATTTGTGAACCGAGGAAAGCCAGAATGAGTCGTTGGTAATATTCGGATGGGAGCGGCCAAGCAGCAAAACGGCATCAGCGTCAATCAAATAAGGTCCCGATATTTTTCCATCAAGCGCGTACGGTGGATGGGATGCAAGGCAATAAGGGGGGTTCGAATCAATAGATAAAATCAAATAAACAAAACAAAAAAATGCACACATCAACATTCAGAACTGGAAAAACAAAGATATAATAGAAGAAGAAGAAAAGTAAAAGTAAAAAAAACTAAAACTAAAAAGATTCAATCAAAAATAAACAGCAAAAATTCGGTAGAACAATCCCCAGAAAAAAGAAAACACGTGCGCTCACCGACGCAAACGCAAGGCGTTTGTTTATTGGTTGATCTCTCGATTGTTTACGCCATGGCAATAGTTGCGGAAGGGCGAGCAAAGCACAAAGGGAACAAAAACGACAGGAGAGAGAAAAATAAAAAAAAAACGTGTCGGATGTGTCGGCAAGCGTCTCTCGACAAAGAGGTGGCGAGTGCAAACGGCGTAAACGGACGACTTTCACTCTGTCTCTCTCGAGTGAGTTCCTTCATCAAGGCGATTGGCTTCATTTCATTACACTCCTAGAACCAGTCAACTGCGAAGACTCAGAGTATAAAGACGACTCCGGAATAAATGATAAAAAATAATAAAAAAGAGAAAATAAAAGAAAAAGTTGGAAAGATCGCAGGGCCTTATTTGCTGTAGCTCTTAACAACTTTATGACTTTGTCGCTCGAGATAGGTGGCGGCGCCTACGCATTCAAGATTCTCGCGCTCCTATTTCAAAATTACACCAATGGATGGCTGCCTTCTGATTGGATTTTTTTTTCCCTCCCCGAAAAAATAAACTACCGCACAGTCTTTGCCAAGGCGTACAAATAGAAAAAAAAAGCACACGCGAGAGAGGGTGAGAGGAAGAGCAAAAAAAGATCAACTCCATTACATCCATCGAGTTGCTTCGAGTATGCGCAGGGGCGTAAGTCAATCGATCGATCGCCAATTCCACGCATCCTTTTTACACACATTGCTCTTATACATTTGCCGGAGATTCAAGGTGTATATAGACACAGACATAAAGAGACCAGCAAGGCTGGTGGTGGTAAGACTATTGAGGCGCAGCAGAGAAAAAAAGGGGGGCACAGAAAACCGTACGGATGTTATTCGCCCCAAGCCGACAATGACATAGTAGTTCTGCCAGACCAAAAAACGACGACGACACAGCCGGCGAAGAAAAGCGGAACACGTCCAAGTCTTATTCAAACAGACAGAAGCAGGACCTTTCGCCCGTTCCTTATCCCACAAGAGACACGGAAATAAAATGGCAGAGGGACAGAAAATAGGAAAGAAAAGGGGGGTAAAAAAGAAAAGAAAAGAAGACTACAAATACCATCATTTCTTTTCATGGGTGTGAGTGATGGTGAAAGTTCTCCAAACCCTATAGAACATGGAGACGATTGAGATGCGCACCACACGTCCACCTGCCACGTCTCGGCAGACAACCGACGAGATGCGTGACGACAACTCTGCCATTCTTTTGTGTCTTTTGTAATCGCATCCGATTCAATCTGGTCGAAACTAGGGCGAGTAGGGAGAAGATAGGGGAACAAATCCGCCTTGCGTTTTTATTCGTTTCTTTTTATGCGCCAAATTGATGCGACGCTGAACCAAAGTCCGTCGTCTTTTCTCGTGGACAAGCGGATGAAGGCCGTGCGCATCCGCCGAAATCACAGCAGTCCCTTCCGCCGTTCTTGGCAACTTGAAATGTACATGTCGCATTCTTATTCTTCTCGTCTGCACTCAAGTTGATTTCAATTCTTCAATTATCCATCAACCTTCAGGTCTTAAATTCGTGTCCAATGCGAGCAATTATGTCGTCGTTAATGACGACGAAAAAATCGACTTCAACGTACGATTTGAGAGGAAACAAATTTCGTTCAAATTCGAGAGAGGGAAGAAACAGAAAAACTCGCAACACGACTTTTTCTCTTCTTCTTCTTCATTCCAGGAAGCGGCCAGAATCAGATCAAAAGAATGTTCTCTGCCTCCTCTGGCATCGTTACGCCTCGTTTCTCACATGATAACTCTACTATCGAGTCTTGTAATCTCATTATCGGAGAGACATTTGGTCTCGGCCAAGACGGCGATATCGTTCCATCGTTCTTCTTGTCTTTTATGTTTCAAGCATTTTCGCTCGAGTGTCAAGCGATCCTCGATCGATACTCGATCAGTCGTCTGGGTTCCATTCCACATTTCCCCTCCGCTTCCAATCTTTATTTCTCCCCAGTAAATATATAGACATCTGTTATGAGATGCCTCGCAGGAAGGTCTCCGTCCGTTTTCTCTAGGCGCCCGTCACTTGGTCCAAGTGTTTGGGCCTATGTGTTCCCGAGCCCCACGTACGCAAGCTGCTGTGATGTGATGCAAGAAACGGTTGCTAATCATGTGGGCGATATTAGCTTTGCTCTCTCTCTCTAGCTCTCTCTACTGTTGTTGATTGTCTTTGAAATCCTTCACAAACTCGGCAGCACTCCAAACTCTCTCCAGGATCAAAGAGATGCACAACGTCTACCTCCCCTCAAAATCTTCTTTCGTTTCCGGATCGTATCCTAATCACGAACGGAATGGGGATAGGGAGGGGGAGACGGATGTTGTGGATGCCTTGAGGGATTTTCGATACGTACTCCATACACAACTAGAGAGATGCCCAGCACGACTGAATGCTGATTGGTTCGGTTTTCACGTACTACTAGATATATATATATATGTTGTGCACCAGATTGCAAGGGAGGATTAGGCGGGGAGGGATTAAATTTTTCGTTATCTTCCAGGAATAAAAAAAAGAAAAAGAAAAATAGGGGGACCAAGGATAGGGGGGTAGAAAAGGATTTTTTCTTTTTTTCGTCATGAGGAATGAAGAAAGACAATGACGCCACAAGGGATTGGTTGTTTTTAGGGATTTGCCAGTCAACGAACGATCACGACAAGAACAATGACAACAACAACAACGAACATCATTAAAGAAGAGTGACAACTTACAGGGACGGAGGGAGGCTTGTGCACAACCACCAAGTCCTCGTCGAGGTGGACGATGCTCACTGCATCCCCAATCACGGGCCTCTCGTGTCTGCGCAGCCGTTTTTATTTTTGTTTCGTTCGTTTGTTTGTTTGATTTTTTTTTTTTTAATTGTACAGTTTGTTTGTCCATCGCCATTCAATCAGCAGGTCGCAAGCAGAACAACACACAATCAACAACAACGTGGTTAGAGCGACGTCATGTTTCTCGTTTTCGTCTATGATACGTGTATAGAGCTATTAGCCTATCATGCCGGTTTGAGTTTTTGTTTGTTTTTTAATTCGCACGAATCATCGACGTTTGAAATTTCAATGAGCTAACGTCGGTGATCGCTACAAGCCAATTGAATTCTCTTTTAAAACTAATTCAGAAAATAAAAATCCCTCCAAAATCAGATAAAAAAGAAACACGATCAAAGTGACTACAAAGAAAAAGAAAGAGAAAAGATGAGATGATTGCGGCGGCTTCTTACCTGTGCACGATGTTGGCCAAAAGGTCGTTGTGCTTCAGTCGGTAGTCGATATCCACCTTCTCATAGTTGACGGTCAGCGATCCGGATTTAATGCACCGCTCCTGCGACAACAACAAATGGAACGTCAACGATTTTCTCCTCGAAAATTAACGATTCGAAACGTGAAACCAATAAGATCCGCCCCAATATTTTCCTTCAATCACGCTCGACCCGTTCCTCCTACGAGACACCCCCTGGCAGGAAATTGTCGGTCAAAAGCAGACGGGATAAATAACATCCCGTGGAAACGGCAACCGAGCAAACACACACACACACAGAGGGAAAATCAAATTGAAAAAAATCAAGAAAACGAATCCTCCTTCCCCCCCAAAAAAAAACAAGAAACGAAAGAAGAATCAAGAAAAGAACAGCTAAAGCGTGAAATGACGACCCGACAAGATTGAAAACCAAAGAGTCACGCGTTTGTTCGCGTGTGTGTCAACCGACAGGAGGCCCCGTGTTTCTGCAGCTGCTACCGTCAAGAAGAATGACAGCGCGTGTTTCCCACTTTTCAAGCGGATAGACAGACGAACGAACGAACGGGCGGATAGAGAAGGGGGTACGGTAGTAGTATCAAGTATACATAACACGCAGCAGGAGGGACATAACAAGTTTAAACCTGATTTCAGTTCCCCCCGTCAACCGAGTCCCTTCGGTTGACAATAATAAAATAAAAAATAAAATAAAATAAAGCAGAGCGAATCTCTCACATTTCAAATTCAACAACAACTTTTATGACTGTAAATCAAAAGTGACTTACGTATTCCTCGACGGGATGGGCTCGGAACTCTCTGGCAAAGACGTCAAGGATCTTTTCTCCAACCCAGCGACCTTTGGTGAACGTCGTGAAAGTAAAGTAGTACGGGTACACTTTGCGGAGACCTAAATAAAAATGACGACAAAAATAAATCCAACAAATCAAAATCACAAACATTGAAAAGGTCAAGCACCGAAAACGCCAAATAAATTGCGAACTTAAACAATAAAAAAAAAACTCGTCAACAGTTAAACATCCGTCACAACTGCGTAGAAACACGCACAATTTTTATTTTATTTTTTTCCTACTCTGTCACGAACGTCCGCTTTGTGTTTGTTTTATTTCGAAAATTCGAAAAGATGGAAAAAAAAACTTGATGGGCGCGTCATGTTAATGTTTGCGACACCCATTTCACGCAATCCGTATACGCGACACGGCGACGATAGCGCCGCGTGTCACGAGATCCACGAATTCTTGCCTTTTCTGAAGTGCTGACCTCGACTCAAAATGCCCAACACGTTTCCCGGCGACACCCACAAAAGAAACCTGTCTCTCTCCTGTAACTTCTATTTATATCCCACAGCCGCCCGCGAAGGTTCCCCCACCCCACCCCACCCCAATACGGAAAACGTAATAAAAAATAGAGAGAAACAAGAAAAGGCTTCTGTTTGGTATCACACAATAAATAGGGGAATCTATAACTATTTCAAGTCAAACACACACACACACACACACACACACCCCACATGCAGAGTTGCACAGAGATCCGCACAAAAGGGCGGAAATGGCGCGTCGTGAAAGCCTAAACAACATTTGATGAGTTGCTGGATATCCTCCTCTTGTTCGTTATCGACTCAAAAGAGTCGAGGAGGCATTGACACACAGCAGCACTTTTTTTTCCTCTCTCTCTCATCTTTCGAGATGGGCGACTGTCTATTGTCCAGTCACGTTCCCCACCCCACCGTCGACTTTTCTTTCACGACGGCATCTACATCTACATCTTTGGTGGCTTTTCAAATCAAAAAGGGAGTTTTGGTACAGTCATCGATTCTCTATCTGGCCAGCAGAGCCCAGCCCCAGCCACTCCCCGGCTCATGCAAAGACTCATTCATTTCTCGAAAATAAAAGAAGATAAACCCAATCGAGTTCTGATGATGAAGCGACAGCGTCAGGAGTACCCGACCAGCTATTGCCTCTCATTTTCTTTGAAAACCTATTCGACGGTGCCATTTACGTGACACACACAAAGTCCAGTCTAAGCTATACTGTATACGTTGACTGGACACGGCGTCGGTCGGTTTGTCCCTGGGCAGCACTCGAAGTCCTTTTTAACTTGCCCGTCCTTACACAACATACAAGGAAAAAGCGGAAACCCCAGAACCAATTACTTCCTGATATTGACCTCTCCGTTTTCTCTCTCTCCGACTATTCTTCTTCTTTTTTTACATTATACTTCCTTTCCTTTTAGTAGTATTATATTTGTGCTCTCTCCTATTGTTTGACGACCTCAAACCCAAACATCCCCCTCCCCCCTTTTGTCATTCACATCAAATAAAGTTAAGATCCGAAAAACATTCTCGGAGTTATATAGTATAGTAACTGGATTGGTTGAGAAGGGAAACTAGCCAGGAGTTCCTGCGTCGTTGAGAATCAAATGCTAACAAAGATTAAGAGAATAAAATAAAATAAAGAAAAAAGAGTCCATTCAATCTAACTTGTAAGAAAAAGAGATGAACCAGAAAGTTGTTTTTGTGTCTTTACTTCTTGTCCCCCCCTCTATCTTTTTTGTTGTTTCGTTTTGGCAACAGATCAACATTGCAGAATGCGACAATGAAACTAGAGAGATATAGAGAGAAAGAAAGAGAGGGGCTATATTTCTTTCTTTATTTTCCTGGTCATTAACTGTATTTTATCGTCTGCCAGCCCCTGGATGGAAATAATAACTGGTAATCTCTTGCTTACAAAAGAAACACAACGAGCCAGCAACGAGGACATCTTCCTGAATGTGCGTGCCGGCCTAGAGTTGCGTGCAGTGTGTTCGTTCGTTCGTTCCTTTTCTCTGTGACACGACAAGTTTATAAGCAGTGCGTAACAGCAGGCGACCATCGAACGTAAAGAAGAAGAAGAAGGGATGGCTAATCGTTACTATTCAAGCGGAACAGCTTTTGCGGGATAAAAAGTCTTGGTCCCCTTCAAGTTTTCGTCGATGCAAAAATGAAAGAAGACGAGGAACATGAAGGATATAAGCCTAATACTCTACTAGAAAGCAATATAGCTCGCTTCAGTAGAGAACAAGAAGATGAATGGAGGAGAGGAGAGACGGGAGAAAGAAAAGCAAGCGAACGGAGAGAAGTACAAGTAGAGGAAGGCGATTCTTCTTCGACTACTCTTTATCATTCATCATCCCCCACCCATCCACTTATTTCGTCCGAACGGGCCAAGCAAGAAAGATGTCGCCCGTTCCACGGGTCTCTCATCGTCCTGCGATTCCCTTTTCGTTAGGTGCACCCACACACACATTTCGTACAGAGAAGAAGAAGAAGAAGAAAGCGCAAGAAATAGGAGAAGATCCATTGACGACGCGGTCCGTGTCGCAGTGCAATCAAGCCTCTGGCAACCTTTGATGAATGATCCATCAAAAAGAATTTACTGCATTTCCTTTTTTTCCCCCTTTTTCGCTATTGCTTTCCCTTTTAAATGATAATAAAACAAACTATAAGAAACGGCTATGTTATTCCATGACCTAAGGCTCTCTTCTTTCTTTTCCTCTCACCGAGGATCGCAAAGTTCAGCCAAGTGTGGCCGTGCCATCATTATCTGCTGGGCCGCATCCATCTTCCTTCTTGCACGGCGATTTGACAAGCGCCGGACAAAGGCGAGGAAAGAGGAGCATTAATAACGACATCATCCGAATTAATGAAATGCTAGCGGCCCTATTATATATCAATACTACACCTTGGGCGACAAGCGGAGCAAGAAAAAAGGAAAACAAGGAGCGCTAGGTGTGTGTGTGTGTGTAACACAATCGCCATTATCACCAAGATAATGGGAGGATGAAATGATTAGACGTTCGTGCGTGTCTGTCAGTGTACGCGTATCGTAGTAGGAAACTTAGGATGGAATGAAGGGGATACACCTGAGGAAGAAATCGAATAGCTACTCCTGAGCTACACGGATGGTACACACACGGAACATAAATATACGCACGGATCGGATGTATCTAGGGGTTTTATGGATACGGTCCATTCCACCTGAATAAATCTGATTTAATCAGGTAACAGCGAGAGAGCAGAATTCGAATCAAGTTACCGCCAGTCTGGCGTGGAAAAAGAAGCAAAGAGGAAAATGTGTGGTGCAAGACGGCAAGTAGCGGTTGGTAGTAGTAGTAGTCAATGGCATGCTATTCATGCATCGCAATTGCACCGTTCGGGATCTCAGTCAAATCCCAAAACCTCCAACTAACTGGCGACACTCCCTTCCCGTCAGGAAGCTTTTAGTCCATTATGTTTTTTTTGTTTTTTCTTTTTTTTTCTGCGCTTAGTCTGAAAGAATTTTTTTCTTCCACGAAAATTGTACACGTTCCATCCCCCCCACTCCCCAAAAAAAAACATTTTGCTCTAAATCGTTAATAAGGTGGCCGTAAAAGGGGGAGACTTCATCATCAACTCAACACGACACGAATACAAAGGCGCATTTTGGTTGACATAGACATTTCTAACGCAGCTGATGACTTGACCTTTCAGACCGCCAAGAGAAAAAGTTAAACATAGAATAGGAAAAGGCGAAACAAGAAAGAGAGAGAGAGAGGCTAGAAGTCGATTTTGGGCGGAAACGGTGGTGGAACACGTCGGATGATAGGCGGAACCGTGACATGGGAAGAGAGACGAGAGAAAGAGGCAGCGTGAGTGAGAATAACGACACGAAGCCCCCACATCCCCCCCACATCCCTCCCAGCTCCTGTTTATATAAAACCGTGGCGTGTAAAGGATAGAGAGAGGAGGAGGGTCGGGTGAGTGGGCGAGGCCCACCACCACCACCACCAAGACTCGCTCCGTCATTTGATTATCACTTTGGGATAGCGGAAGGAAAGAGAGCGCCAAGACAGTCGAGGAGAGAGAGAAAGAAAGAAAGAGAAGAGAAGAGTTTCTTCGTTCCATCACTGATCAATTACGACGTACCGACAAGTTCGTTATCCAAAGAAAAAGAACAAAGTAAGAAAGAAAAAGAGAAAATAAAAATAGAGACAGAAAGAAAAAAGGAAGACCCATAGTCTCCATCCAGCATCCGTTTTTCCTACTGACGCATCCAAAAGTTCCGCAATAAAACGGAAGAGAACGGTCGTCAAATTCTTTCAAAGCGCAAAGAGTTTGAAGAGCTCGTGAAATGGAAGACATAAAAACAACCTTAGCATTCCCTTCCCAAGGGCAACTGGGGAGTAATCAAATAGAAGGAAAAAAACTTGATACAGTCCCCCCCACCACGACGGAAGGGGGAGAGAGAGTTAAGAGATGGAAGAATTCCAATTCCATCGATTCGGCGTCTGTAGAGAGGGAGGAAAAAATGGTTTCGGTCGATTACGGGATGAAATCTAATCACAGTTCAATCCATCATTGATCATCAATTCATTCCTCGGGTGAGGAAAAGAAGCTAAGGAAGAAAACATCCAGATCAAGTCAAGCGGAAGAAGGATAGCTAGAGCTTCGGCATCGACGTCTAACCTCTGCTTCACGTGGGATAGCTCTTCTTCTCCTTTTTTTTCTCTCTCTTTTCCTTCGCTTCCGTACACTCCATTTCCTTTTCTTCTTCTCTCAAGTTGCTGATACGTATATACACAACACAGCAGCACAGCAGTAGCAGCCCACGACGTCTACTATAAAAGGCTGTAGGCTATTTATCCCTTTTACACCCGTTTGATTTTCCGGCGTTCAAGATTTCGAGTGCTCTACTTTGTGCCCGGCCCTGCCCTGCTCGTGTTTTGTTAACCCGGCCCTGTAAACCCGCCAACAAACGAAAGCATGTCATCAGTTTTTCCAGGCGTACGGCGTACGACGAGCGAGCGACGTCAGCCCAATGTGACGTGACGTCGTTAGACGCAGCGTCGTTTTTCAACAGCATCAAGTCCGCCCGTCCGTCCCCCCTATCGATTTCAGCATCCTGTTACACGAGGGAAAAACGGGTTGAATGGTGTGTGTGCCTGCCTAACGCCGGGTCCCGGGGTGCACGAAGGAGACGGGGGATCGTAACAAGCCACATCATCTCTCCCAGTTCAATGGCAAGTCTGCAGAGTCATTTACGCAGTTGATAATAAGAAGCAAATGGAAAATAGTGCAGACTGTATTCTCAAGTGCTGGAAAGATCCTCCTTTCCTAGTCAAAAAGGAGAGAGAGACACTCCAACCCCATCCCATCATAGCCATTCCATTGCTCAACTGCATCCAGCAGACTCGACCCGACTGATGCAGAGCAGTAAGTCCTCCATCCTATTCAACGGCCACTGACCATTGTCTGCTGCTTCAGTAGTTTCAAATAGCCTCGACCGAGTTGCTAAGACGATCTCTCGCCGGCCAACCCTGCCCGGTTCCCCCCCCCCCCCCCCTTCGTCGTCTCTCTCCAGAGACTGACACATTGTGTCCGTCTGTCGTGCAATGACGACGAAGAGACGGCAAAGAAAAAACGCCTTCTTCTTCTTCCTCATTTTATTTTTCTTTCTTCTTCACTGTCTTTAACAGCCAAAGCAGAAAGAAAAGCACACGCACACATACATACAGAAGAGAAGTGTCTCTCGCTCCTTTTTGATTATCAATGGTCGACACGTCGCCTCATAAAAGACCAAAAGAAGTCGTCCAGACTCTCTCTCTTTCCCAATTTCTTTTTTCTTTCCCGCCAGCCCCCCTTGCAAACCTTTGCCCGCAACTCTCTCCGCAGTCCCGGCCCCTTCTTTTTCTACTTGGACCTTAAAGCGCCGCTGACCAACCTTCCGGTGACAATTACGTCGGCCAGAGAGAGAGAGCCGGGAGAGAAAAGGGAGGAAGAAGGCTTTTAGGCCATTGTTGGCTCTCATCGATCCAGCCGCGCCAACGGTACACACCATCTCTCCTCCTATTTATTTTTTATTTTCTTTTCTTTTTGAGCAAAATATAAAAAGTTAAATAAATAATATCCAAGGAGTAGGTACACTGTACTTTGAGCACTTTCGCTTTTATTCATAAAATATTGAGTGCTCTGTTCTAATAGCCCTTATTCCCACCCCACCCTTTTACAGTCTGACCGTTGTTCGATTGACAGTAGACACTCGAGCGACCGAGCATAGTTAGCCTATAAGGCCAATGCACACTCTCTCTATTCCCATTTTCTCTTGATTCTGTTTATTTTTTCTCATATTTTATTCTTTTGCCAATCGATTTTGCCCATTTTTCCCGGGCCACTAACCCTCTACCTCTGCCGTCTCGAATTGCAAGTAGGAAACTGCCAAGATCGATTACGATGACGATATTTAGACCGGAGATAAAAGAAGAAGAAAAAAACAGATCCCGTCAAGTTCAATCTGTTTCTCTAAAGATAAGACGCGGTCGAGTTCAATTGTCGAGAGTCTGCACACAAAAGTGATGCCCTTCGTTTTCACCATGTGACATTCAACCACCGCCCCCGGAGAAGTTTTCCCGACCCATCGACGCTCGGACTTGGAATACCGGATAAAGTTATATTCGACGACGTCGCAAAACTTGACAATTTTTTTTCTTTCTTTCCATCTAGCTGCAACACAGTTCCTATTTTCCTCGGTCTTCTACTCTCTGCACGTTGAAAAAAAAAATCTAAACTTGAGCAGATATGATATTGGATCGCGAACCGGCGGCCGCACCCTCCCTTCTATATAACTTGTTCATCATTTTCTTCTTCTCCTTTTTGTGTGGAAAATCGACACAGAAGAATAGGAGGCGGGAACTATGGTTCTATTCAAAAACTTCTCATCACAAGAAAAGACGAACATGCGAAGGAGAGAGAGGGGGTGGTGCGAGGGTTCCCTTATTCTTCCATGTACACCATAGAATATGAAGCACGCAAGATTCCTCCCTTCTCCTCCTTCTCTTTGGCCTTATAGACGCGCAATATCGACGAGGAGAGAAACTGCCAGAGACTTTCTCTCTCTCTCTCCGTACACATCCCCTCTTCTAGCTGCTTTTTGAATGCAGCGACGACTCGCGAGGGAAAGGCGAACAAGAAAATAAGGTTTGGGCCTCCGCGTAGAATAAGAAACGAGAGCGACGACGTCGAGGTTTAAATGACGAGAGAAGAAGAGAATGTGAAAAGAGGGAGAAAAGAAAAGAAAAGAAGAAGAAAAAAAAGTGGAACTGATGCCAACCTGCCCGACGGCCACCACGTCTGTAGAGAAGAGAGAAGAAGGAGAGACTCAATTTCTATAAATATATAGTGCGTACAGACGCCACAAAACAAGACCCATAGCACACACATAGTGCAGCAGTCTCGTTCGTGAATTTGGTTTCCTTTCAAAGCGAGCGGGATCGAGACTATAGCCACAGCGCGATCCAATAAAGAGCAAGAGAGAGAGAGATGAAAAAGACGCGCCAAAATTGAAAAATACGGACAACATTGACATTCACTCTTCTTCTCTTTCAACTATTTCAACGGCTAAAGGTCGCAAGAGCAAGCGAAGTGGAAAAAGTCAAGAGATGGCTGGCGTCGTCGAACGACTTAACATTTCAAAAGGGGGATCGCTTTCCAAATTCCTAAATATGAAATAGTCTAAAGCAAAATCGCATCTACTATTCAAGTGTGTATGGATAGGAATGAGAAGGAAAATAAAAAACGACGACAAAGAAGAAGAAACGGAAAGGGTCGGACATATATCCATCAGTTGGGCGGCGCATTGATTATTCGAATGACGAGACAAAGGTGTCTGAAGTAGTTGAAATCTAAAAACAAGACGACGAGGAAGTAGCGAACAGATTTAATGAGCATTATTATGAAGTATGTAAACGACTTGACGTTTGAAACGCCTTTCCCTCCACTCAAAGTGTCGCCATCTTTCTTCCTTTGAGAATCAGCAGAACCCACACACCACAATGCCACTGGTGGCTCAGAGTGGATGTCTAACTAGTACTACGTAATCTATATATACATAGTACGACGACTTTGAAAGCTTTACGATAACCCCGCGGCCATTAAACGACGTATGAACAGACAGTCGGCCAACGACGAAAAACCGACGCGAAGACACTTAAATTTCAAAATAAGAAAATGATGATCAGAAAAAAAATAAAATAAAAACATTAAAAAATATTTTAAAAAATGTCTCTCTACCCCCTAGCAACGCGCACAAAATACCGAAGAGGACGCCAAGGAAACTTAAATAATGTCGCGTAACGTTACGCTGTCAATGTTTGGCACAGCCAAGGCCCCAAAAAACACACGTTTGGCATTCACCAAACAGGCGGACCACACCTCTCTGCTTTCACTGTATGGTACACTCTCTACTCGGAGATGAAATATGAAAAGAAGGAGCTCCAAAAGAATAATACGGCCTTTAGTGGTGCTGGCCATTTACTGACGTCAGCGTGCCAAACTGATGGACATAGCCTCGCCAGAAAAAAAAAAAAAAAATTGGGATCTTTATCAATGGTTGGCTATTCATCCCAGCTGACCGTGTATCCATTTTTTCTTTTCCTTTCCTGCTTCAAGAGTAGCCCTGGCTTTCTCGCTCTTCTACCTCCGTCCGTCGTATAACTCGTGCACAAATTGACTGCCATTCACATCCGATCCCGGCGGCTACAATCATCGATCGAATCGCTTTCTACCCATCTCCCGTGGCAAGTTACGGGAGCACGACCGCTGCTATGGCACAATAACAAACAGATGACAAAAGGCGTTACAAATGTCGAAAACGAATGGATTCAACCACCAAGAAAAAAGAAAAGACGACATCGTTAGAAAAGAACCAAGCCCCCACCCCTGGACACACACGATAGAGAGATCCCACCCACCCAGGCTACTTCTTCTTTTCCCTACCGAATGCGAGGCTGTTGCCATCAGTCAATAGCAAGGCTAATGATTCCGAGATGTTATTTACCATAAGATTATCTTTGCCTCGGTGGAGAACCCTATTTAAGAAGCATTACTCTCTATACCGCCGCACTCGGACGGAAAGGGAGCAAGCGAACGCAGGGACGGACGGACGGATGGATGGCCAACTAATAAACGGCTTTCATCTTACAATGTAGGGGGGGGGGGAGGAGGAGGGGAAGGATATCGGGTGATGCGGTGTGCATAATTCAACAACGGGGCAGGTCGCTGGTCGAGCCAAGCAGAAGGATCGCAGATGGTTTGGGGATATGACGTCAATCGGAGAGACGCGCAGTTGAGTCAACGTAACCGAAAACCCTACGGTGTGCCACGTAGGCTTTTTTATTTTTTTTTCTTCTTCACGAAAACTAAACAAGACGGCGAATGATGAGAGTAAATCGGAACAAGAAGGCTATGATGACGGTAAAAGCGATTGGGAGCAGCAATAATCCTTCCGTGGCATTCTCGGAAAAGACGGGAAGGAGGGGGCTGGAAGACTCTAGCTGCGGAATTTGGCGGATTAATACGAAAAGGAGAAAAAAATGCGAACAAAGAAAAGAAAAAGGGGAAAAAGAATGTCAGCAGGAAAAAAAAAAGAATCTAGCCCAGCTTTAGATCTTCCCTCCTCGACCGGATAATACGAATCCTGACAAATGTTTCCATTCCAAAATAAATAAATTTATCTTTCGAAATCATAGAGATTGATACGACAGGTTTGTCATCCAGTCACGGGCAAAACAAGAAAAAAAGGAGAGGGGTAGGATTTTGCGGTCCAATCCGGAAGCATGAAAAGAAGAAGAACAAGGGACTGTACAATCCACTCGAAATGACAAATGCCCTGTATACTGTGGGGGGTGGGTGGCTCTACGTAGTACTTAACTCAACCAAGTCGCAGCCTATTTTCATTACACGGATGCGGATGGATTGACGGCCGGAAAACCCAGTGGAAAGGGACGGGGGGGGGGGGGGGGTATTATGTCTGTCACTGAAACATTCGCTCGGTTCAACGCCTCGCCCCGATCCCGTAGGGCTTCAACCGACTCTTTTTTTTTTATTTTTATTCCTCCGTCCCATTTCTTTTCATTTCCCCTCTCCTCCGAGTAGAAACGAACTCACAAACGAACGAACGAACGAAAAAAGAGAAGAATAAGAAGAGGAAAACAAAAGAAAACGAACGATGTCATCTCTTATTTCAGACACGAAAGGACGCAATGGATGCGCAACTCGCCAGGATCCGACAGAACGAGCAAAACTTTTGTCCACTCTCCCGTCCGTCCGTCCGTCCTGGACGAATGGACCGACGGCAATCTCATTTGTGTGTGTTCACCAAAGAACCCTCGTCCCTGGTTGCTCCGGCCGCTGCCGCCATTCTGCCGTGATGTCCATTCATGTCCGGCCCAAAACTGATCGGCTATTTAGCTCCATACAAATGGCCAACAGATGACACTGTTGGCCGTCTGCCCGCACCGCAAACAAGTTCGATCTTTCCCTTATTGAATTCGTTTGAAAGCAAAATTTTACTCGCGTTTAACTAAAGATAACCAACCTAACAACTAATTGAATTTCATGCACCAAAAAACGTCGACGGGTGGTAAGCAGTCGGCAATTGGATGCCACAAATCACGAAAATTACCCACCGTTTGTTATCCGACCCAAAGACGACGTCGAGAAAAACCCCAAAGCAGGACAACAAAAAGAACAAGGACATGATTTGCTACACTCTTCATCATGTTGCACGGAGAGTTGTGTGGCTTGCCAGTTATAAAACGGACGTGATGAAAATGAGCTAGAAATCAAATTCCGTCTCGCTGGCCATAACAGAGCCCATTAAAAAACCGGAGGGAGGGAAAAGAAAAAAACAAATGAGACATTGTACAGAGTCCGTAGGATCCTGCGACCAGATCCACACATGGGCGTAACGGCCTCTGATGTAACGTGTGCTGGTTATAGCAGCGCACCACCAACCCACACGGCGGATGGAGAAAAAAAAAAGAGCTGAGAGGTGCCATCGGCTAAATTTAGATTGCGGAGGACCTTGCCCTTCCCCAGCGCATCTGCATAACCGTTGATGCACACACGCATGCCACCGACAAATCCTATTGAAGATCCTCTGCTTTAAAGTTTAAGAAGGAAACGACTACAAGTGTGTGATTACGACGACGTCCTCCTTTATTTTCTCTGGGACGCCTGGCGTGTCTGTAAATTTCGACCAATGTGTTTACAAACTTTCCTCGAGTCGACTCTAATGATGGCGGGCACAAGTATTTCATTTTCTCAGAGAAATCTCTCCAACGGCCAACCATTGGGAAAGGAAAGAAAAAAGCAACGCGACGGGAGATATATAATTTCGTTAGACAAATTGGGACAACATTTTGCAGTTTAAGCCATTCCCATTTGTCAGCCTTACTCCTTCCATATCTATCCACCTCTCCTCTTTTGGAAGGCAACGTGACGATGATGATGATGACGACAGTTCCGGCTCGGGCGGGATAGAATCGCCATTATTATGTAAACGCGGACGAGGTCGGCTTTTCGCAAAAGACTTGGCCAAATAACAGTCCCCCCCCCCCCCTCTTTTGTGTTGTTGTTGTTATTATTTCTCTTCTTTCGTCCACTCGTTAATAATAGATCGGAACGGCCACTGAATTATATAGCCAGTTTCCTCAACTGCGCTCCCGTTAGCCGGGACAAGAAAAGCAAATAAAAAATGCCAAAGTATTCCCGTCGAAAACGAAACACGCGACTCCCCTCCGTTTCTCTCTAGGGGGTCGTTTGACAGGTCAAGAAAAACCAAAACTTTAAAATCACAAAACGTACAAATAGTCACTGGTCGGACGATTTTCTTAAATCAGCCGGGGGAAAAAAAACGGAAGGAGGGAGGGAGGGAGGGAGTTGGCGTTGCGTAACCCAAATGGGGGTCATTTCTCGTCCAGTCTAATAACGTGTTGGGAAGTCGGCAGGTAATAACAAGTCCCTCCATAATAATTAAGGCTTGAAAGATATTGAGATTGGAAGCCGCCCGACAAGCAAATCGAGTGTGTCCCAGCTGAGCTGTTGGCCGCCCACCCTATTTTATTATTCAAATAAATCGCGCAGCCCAATTGGAGGAAGCGGCGGTGGGCAATAACAACTTGCCCCCACTGCGGTTTGTTTTGTAACCGCAAACATCCAACTACTACTACCACCACCGCCGCCGCCTTAGCGTCTAAAATCGGACGTCGTATCCCGTCGTTTGTTTTTGTTTTCCGCAATCAAAGTCCGCGACTTGGCTTCTTTATGGACCTTTGCATCGTGTTGGGGGGACGGACAACCGTTTGGGTAACCGGGGACCCAATATCCACAGGAAAGGAGAGCTCAAGCTTAAAAAGCTCCGGCTCACAATATCCAACATCCCCCTTACGGCATCTTCATCTTCTTATATTCAATCTCTCCCCCGATAGAGCAATCACTTGGCCAAAGAAAGGAAACAGGACACAATACTTTCACTTTACTTTTTGCTCCTCTTTTTATTTGTTTATTTTTATTTTTTCCCCGTTGCAGTGTGCGCAGAGGTGTGTGCGGGAATCCAACAAGTCCGATGTCATGTCCATTTTATTTTGCCCGCAGTGCTCCTGCAAACTGCTTGGGAGCTGCTATTTCGGGCTATTTGTCCTCGTCCTCAACTCTCAACCCAACAGCAGCAACAACAACAACAACAACATCGGCCGCAAAAAAAGACTTTCGACTCTCTCTCCTTTTGGGTTGTTGTTTATCCTCCCCTCTCGTGAGCAATGCTCCCCCCAGGAATAGTCACGCCGGGGAAGTGACCGTCGTTTAAAGTAAGATGCGTTATCATTTAAATAACGGCGCGCAAAACTTAATCTAACCTAACCGCTCGTGATGCATCCAACCAACAACTTTTCAAAGTCCGAGATGTCACTCACATCAAGCGACAACGTCAGACATCAAACAAACCAAAATTCGACCGACTAACGTTTCACAATCCGGTTAAACCGTCAAGTCGACGACGAGTTGGGTCCGGCCCGGCTGGCGGAACTTCCGTTTCACAACGTTTACAAGAGGACCCTAAAATAACTATCTTCTCTCTCACATTTTTTCCCTTCTTCATGTGTTACAGGATGTGATCAGAGTTCATTTTACAGGTCCCGAACAGGACGAAACAACAACAACTGCCGAGCGAAAGGAGCCGCCGCCGCCGTCGCTTGCCCGCTGACAATTGGCAATAACAAAATAAAAATACGAAAACAAAAAAGATGAGAGAGAAAAAGGGGTAGGAGGCGAGGGCGAAAGAAAAGGAGATGAGGGTTGTCAACAAATGTAATTAAGCGGTCGGTGGGGATCCCGCGGGGTCGGAACCGAACGATGAGCAGCGAGCAGCCCTCCCCGCCGCACCATCACCACCGATAAAAACCAACGGGACAAGAAGAAGCCAATCAAATGGATTGAAGCCAATGGTGGTGGTCCCCTCCAATCATCACCACATCACAGACAGACAGACCCACCGACAAATAAAGGAAGGGATCGTATTCGTACCCGACAAACAACAAACCCACACACACACCACTCTTGATAAGGTTTCAATTATAGTCCCCCCCCCCCCATATAGTTACTATATCCATGTGTGTGCGCTGACGTCATCGGAATCGCACGGCGAGAGAGAAAAATGGGGGATATTAAAAACCAGCAGACTTCCGAATTAATCATCTTTTTCTTTACTTTTCTTTTCTTTACAAGCCCGATCATCCATCAACATCAGCCATTGAAAATGAAATTGAAATTGATCCAACAATATTTCCCTTCCATCTCCGTCGCCCGGTTTTTTCTCGCGACACTGGCCAATCTTACAGCGCAGAGTGGAACACACTTCCCCGAACTAACAAAGAGCAGTTAAAAGGCGCAGGAGAATGTGAAAGAAGAGGAAGAAGAAGAAAAAATAAATAAATTCTTGCCCTCATCACCTCCCACCCCACTCCCTTCTTATCTCGTCCTCAATCATAATTTGGCGTCACGAAAGAGACACGCCAGCGACACATCAAAGATAACAATCCGGATGGCTCTTTCTCTCTGTTGTTCCTTTTTGCTCCTTTCGTTATTTCTTGCGCTTTTCGGTCAACCAGCTGCTCTCGCTCCTGTTGTCTGTACGACACACACGCGCGCGTCGCTCTCGAATCGTCAAGGCCTCATTAAATAGCGAGCAACGAGACGGTCTAAATAAAAATGGAAAAAAATAAGAGAAAAACTGGACGACGACGCCCAAAAGGCGAAAAGACGCGTAATGCGGGAGACGAGGGGCGCAAACGAATAGAGAGAATCGATCATTTCTGTCGAGTCTCTTCGACCGTGGAACACACACACACACACACACTCACAAAAGGGCATCATAATGGTAGTAGTGAGCCTGAGGGAAGGGGTATTGATTAGCACCGCAAAACGGCCCGGCAGTAGCAGCAGCAGCAGCTGGAATGACGGGCTAGGGCAACAAATGGAGGAGACAATGAAGGATATCTCTTTTCTAGGAGACGCAAGACGTAAACAGACACCCCACCCACCCCCCAATGAGATTGTGAGAGAGATAAATAAATAAAAAACAAAAATACGAAAAAAAAGGGGTTAAGAGAGAGAGAGAGAAAACGGGAGACTGGCGTCTACCGAGGAAAAATGAGTTAGGGGTCAATGTCACACGACCAAAGGAGATTACCCACTTTGATTTACAATCTTCGCGTGAGTCGAGTGGATTTTTTTTTTTTTGTTTCTTCTTCACGGCTGTGAAAATAGAGGAGGAGAGGACATGTCAGGACCGCACCTCTTCTGGAAAAAAACAGTTTCGTGTGTGGCTCGGTGTCGTGCGTGAATGTTTTTAACTCCCAAAACACAAAAACATAGAAAACTGCAACGACGATTATCTCTCTATGCTTCTCGCGTACGGAAATAGACAGGAAAACACACACACACAAAACAGCTAAGCGGCCCGGTAAACAACTGCCGATCGACTCCATTGCAATCCAGCGACAGAGTTTTCAAACGACTTTGACGCCCGTCAAAACCATTGACGTGATTTGTCATCAAAGAAATCACGTGGCACTCACTCACAAGACGAAGAGAGGGGAGCCAGTCGAAGGAGAGAATGCGAGATAATGCAACACAAAAGACGACCGAATACCGAGAAACCCAATCACGAGGAGAGTTTGGGAGGGCCGGCTAAAACAGCGCACATTTCCGATAACCCCTTTCGCCTCCATATGGTGACAGGAAAATCTTTTCCCGACAGTCAAAGCTCTTGCGGAAAAAGAAGAAAGAAAAGAGGAAAAGAAAGAAAGGAAAACAAACAAATAAATAACAGGGACAACAAAAAGGATCCTGGCGAACAATTGAGAATGTGTGAGAAAGTGATGGGTTCCCTTTTCTTTCTGTCGGGAGGAAACCAGGGAGATCCCCCTCCCACGTTTCTTTTCTCCCCGCTCTCAGATCGTTACAATCCCGACGCAGGATCGGGAGAGCCTGTTGGGTAACAAGCAAGAGAATCCCACGGATATTTTCGGGGAAAAAGAGAGAGAAAGAGATCAAGGGAATTATTGCCGATCTTTTCTCACGCCGAACAAAATACCCGAAAAAAAAAAAAAAACAACAAAAACAACAAAAACAAACACATCTAAGAATCCTTTTTTTCTTCTTTTTAACTTTCAATAAAGAAAAAAGTGATAAAACAAAGTTGCCTGTTCCATAAAATACGAGAGCAATACCCAAGATTTCGCTAGAAATATACTGCCTTCATAAATACCAAAATCAGAATTGCTCAGAGATTCGATGGTACCGCGACCCTATTTATAAAACATAAATCACCCTGCACACACACGCACACAAAGGAGAAAATGGACGGCGGAGGTAAACACAGGGACGAGCTGACGGTAAACACTGTCAATGCACTCACGATTCCTTTTTACGTCCCTCCCAGAGGATTCCCGGAAGAAAAGAATCACGTCCATCGGTATAAAGGCATTTGTAGAACCAAAACAGCAGGGTCAACGAGTGGCACACTAAAACGCAGTCCCACCCATGTCCTAGTAAACAGTCTAGACCGTCTTTTTTTTCCTCTCCTAGCGAGGCTACCACTTCCGGCTCCAGGATCGAATCGATGATTCGTCAATCATCTTTTTTCCACGACACGCACGCAAACACGCACAGGGAAAAAAAGTGAAAAACGGTTAATGGTCCATTGTGTGAAGTAATGATTGAACGTTTCCAAACTTTTCCATGTCCAGTTAATGAATCAAAAGTGGACCAACAAACCCAAACGTTCACCCACTTCTCTGCTATTCAGAGAATCAACAATCCATCCATCGGTGCTGTTGTTTGTTGATGTTGGATCCTGGTCAGATCATCCCGCCCAGCAATAACGTGAGTGATTGAAAAGAGTAAACTCAAAAATAAATTTGAATCTTGGACTGCCAAAAAGGAAATGAAACCCCCGGCCTTTTTTCTACTTCAAATCTCCGTGAACAAGAATTGACTGGCAGAGTTAGTGGCTGGCTCTCTCGAAAATTGTTGGACGTATTGACCCAAAGAACTGAAGTGTATTGTGGAGCGAGTCAATACACAAAAGTGGCAGATGAAATAACCCGCCAACACCCAATGTTCGAGAAGGAAACGTTGAGGAAAAACTAAATAAAAAGGCTGGAAAGAAAAGGGCGCACCCAGTAACGGAGCATCAAGTGTTGCACGAATGCAGATCTTTTCGGTGGTTTATTTTATTCCAGCAACTTTTTGTCCATTTCTAGTCTTATATGACTCGACCCCCGGTCCCCCCCCCCCCCCCAGTCTCATTTCCATACTGTCGGAACAACTTTTCTTCACACCCCTTCAAACCATCGATCCTATCGAAATGAAAAAGAAAAAAAATTCATCGTTCAAACAGCGGATATTGACGGTTATATAACTCGGGGCCGACCGAGAGGTGAATGCTATTTATTGATCTTGGATCAACACACACACGCACACACACGCCCAGAAAATTCGGGACAGATCTACAGGAATATCGCAGTCCTGGACAAGTCGAAATAATGAGAAACATGGAGAATTGAACAGCTAGACAGAAATGTCTAATTTGCAGTTCTCAAAGTAGAGAAGAAGAAGAAGAAAACAAACTGAATTTGAGTCGGAGCGTGAAAACCCGTAGTGGATTCAGTCCCAGAGTGAAAAAATAGTGGAACGAAAAAATAAAAAAAAAGGGGAGCTGGGATGAAGCCAGGTTCCATTATCCGAGGTGGTCTTCCATATACAAGAGAGACGAGCCGAGATCTCCAGGGAAAATGGCACATCAATAAATAAATAAATAAATAAATAATGTAACGTCAAGTCAAAGGAGGATCGGAGCAACGATGCGTGAAATGTCCAGTGCGAGTCGCTGCCCACCACAGTCCAACGAGCTGGCCAGCGACAACGAGAAATAAGACCGTTGGCGTGAGACGTGGGGAGAGAAAACATCAGAGAAAAAGAACCAAAAAGGGACCAGGAAAGACCAGGACCTTATTCCCACGGAGAAAGAAAAAAAAAGGGAAACCCACGAAAGATTGAAGGAATAATAATCTCCTTCATCTCGTTATTCATTCCAGTAGCGGTTCACCAAAGTCGGTGAACTGGGCAACGTGAATTACATTTCCAGTCATCTGGTCTCTCTCGTTGAAGCGAGTCGGACTCGACGACTCAATCCCTCCTCCCTCCGCATCTCAAACCGGATACGAGGATTGTGTCCGCACAACCAACTGCGATCTACAAGAGGGAGGGGGGAACCGAGACGGCAAATTCAATTCGTCTGGTTAACAAATCACGTCAAGACTCCACTTGCTACTCCTTCCCATTTCCCCGAGAGAAACAAACAAAACCAAACAAAAGACAACAAATCCATTTTCTTCCAGCGCTAAACAAGTTAAGTCAACAAAAAGAAACAACCGCTGCTGGGTTACACGCAAGAACTGGGCATTCGACGATCAAATCTCTGCGCATTGCCCTCCGCCAACGTTCCCATCCTCAATACCCAATCATCCCCTTCTCGCTCACCCAACAAACATGCGACGCTAATGGGGCGAATGTGGTCTACCACCCATTCGGGTTCGCCCAGTCGTTAACAAGGCAATCAAGACATCATCGCCAGCGAGTCATATAGTACACACCACACTATTACGACTACTGCTACTACTACTCCAACCAAAAGGAAAACTTGACTCCGACCCCACCCTCTGCATACCCTATTCATATCCATGATAATGTCCACGACCACTTCTTCTCTTGTCGACATTTCTTTTGTTTCGTTGGCCTTCCTCTTGTCACCATACCCTCAATTTTCTTATTTTTCGCCCAGTTGGGGCGACCGAACCGGAGAACCCCTCCTTCTCCCTTCACGCAACCAAGTCATGGGATCATTGTCCAGCGAGGGCTTTCCGCTCCGATTCCATCACGACATTCATCATGATGCAATCCAAAAAGGTTCGTCTCCCTCTCTCTCTCTCACTCTCCCCTTAAAATACGACGAGGAGGGAGGAAATTTGATTCCATCGGAGCGAATCGGACACACATACACATACTACACAAGTATCGAGAAAAGCTGACGCACAACTCCATCCGGAGTGTCAAAAAATATGGGACCCAGAGATTTTGGCTGGCAAAGTCCATAGACGTCAAAAACTGGGATGCGTCAAAGAAAAAGAAAAAAAAAAGCTTTAAAGAAAAGGGCGACTTACCATTTTCAAAAAAGTATTCGGTCTCGCTGTAGCGCTCGTCGGTAAATCCAGGGCGCTTGGCTTTCAACGCCCGCGTCTCAATTTTAGCCTTTTAACACGAAAGAAAAAAAACAGCAAACATTGAACAATTTAAAAATCAGAAATTCAGTTGACTCTGGCTGGGAGACACAATCGAAAGCATTTCAATTTCAAAATCGCTAGCCTCATTTTCCCCGTATTTCTCGCCTCGTGTGAGCGCCCAGGCAAAATGAAAAAGTTTGAATAACAATAGGGGCAATCTGTATAATAACACAATCTCAAAGGGGCTCAAAGTTTGACAGTTTCTTCAACCGAGAAGGATGGAAGAAAAATAAACTGTTGAATAAAAACCAAAAAGCCGAGAGCCGATACGAGCATAGTGCTTAAGACTTTTCCCACCACTGTCAAACGTTTGATCACACCTCGAATCACATTTTGATAAGACTTTTTCTCACGCTACACCAAGCTCCTTGTGCATAATTAAAAAAAGTCACGGCCAGAAATAAAAGGGGGAATTTATGATTCTGGAGAATTCATTAAATTCTAGTTTCTTTTTTTAAATATTGAACTTCGGGGAAAATATAATTAAGGCCCCCCGAAGTAATTTATTTTCCTTCCTGACAAAAATTCAATTTTAAAGAGTAAAAATAAAAAATAAATCTACTTACTCGCTTAACATCTTTAAAAGGCTCAATTTGATCATCGTGATGTTTCCTTTTGGCCTCCGAAGCGACTCCCGCGTTGATCATGGCGGCCACTGCTGCAGCGCTGCCATTGGCCTCCACGGGCCGATTCTCTCGTTCGGACACCTGAGCAAACAAAAATAAAAACAATTCCACCATTAATACATTTTATTTACGAAGCAACACAACTTTCTACTCAGAGGACAATTCTAGATGGCCCCGTGTGTCATCAAATTATTTGGTGGATTGTGTCGTCTAAAATGATTCCTCCCCCCCCCCCCCCGTCACAACAGAAGTCGTTAAACGACAACGAAGCGGCAGAAGGACATAAATTGAGAGGTTTAGGTGATGACCTTTCAAAAGAAATAAAATGTCGGACTTTTATACATTTTATATTTCTATCCTCTACTATCCGCGCGTGTTCTCTGTCTCTTGGTCTGATTCGAAGCCTTTTGGGAACGGAACTTTTGACTCTTTAGCGAGCGTAGTGGTAGTAGTAGTCGGGCACGAGTTACGGCTCTAGAGTTCCCAACTCTTAATGAATCCCAAAAGCATTGAGAGCGGGACCGAGGGGTAACGTTAGCCCGTCGCTTCCCAAATACACTCGATGATAATGATGAGAGTGCCAAATGGAATCAAAAGAAAAGAGAGCGAAAAATATTTTTTAAAAAGGGAGGAGGGAACAGGTTGATGAAAGCAAACGTCAAAACGGAATATTGAGGTTGCCATCTGAAATCGTCTTTGCATTTGAATTGTTGATGAGGGGATGAGGGAGGGATTCATATTCCAACTGGATTATGAGACGCGTCGAAGGCAAGCAAGCAGGCACAAGCTCCATCAGTTTTGCATGATCAATTCCTCATAAATCATCGCGAATGAAGAAAAAAAAAGAGGAGGGTGAAGTGATAAGAGAAAAATAAAAAGACAGACAGGCGAAACTGAGTGCGAGAAAAAATACTACAAACAATACTGGGGAAAGTGAATTGAATCATTCACAGCATCGCGGAGCTGACGTCAATGCCGCGCCACTCACACGCACACTGGCAGAGTGTATAGCCATGACTCAAATACTTGAGCTGACTTTAAATACTTGAAAAGAGTTGAGCTAGAGTAAGGGATCGTGTTCTTTCTTCGTCTGGATAACTACTCAATGGGCCACTTTGAGTTGTCTGTCCCGTTTTTTTTTGACATGTCGAAACGGAACAGGACGGGGGAAGAGAGAAAAAAAAACGAAGTAAATATCGCCAACAGAATAAACACGGAAATAAATAAATAAATAACAAGAGTCTTTATAGGACGAATGATTATTTGAAGGCGTCAAATGCAAACAAGACACGTCTTTTCTATTTTTCTGACCTCTTTTGCTCTTGGGCAAGAGTGGCGAGCAAGTAGGTAAGAAGAGTTGTATCAATACAAGACAAGAGGAGCTGCCAGCCCTTGTCAGAAAGGACGACAATGAGATGAGCAAATAGCAGCGAGAAAGTTGCGAGCAGCGCGAAGAATCAACAGAAACTCCCAAGAAATGTACGCACATCACACACACGCGGCGAGAGAGTGTACACTGGGAGTTTGTCCCCAACTTGTAATTATTAGTCATGTTTAATTAATAAGGTACTAATCCACGTTGCATTAAAACGATCAATATCTTGTTAATAATGCTTAGCCTCCCTTCTATCATATATTTTTTCAATAATAAATAATAAAGTATAATCGATAACTGGGCCATAATTGGCGTTGGCATTTCATCATCTCTTGCTATCGATTTTCTCTCGTTTCTTTTTTTTATTCGGGGAAAAAAAAACCAGACAATTGGTTTACGTTTCCTGGGCAACTGAGTCTACACCATCAGGGCGGGACACACGAAAAAAACAAAACTAAAAGCAATAAACAAGTCGGGAGGGAAACAATATCATCAATTAATTTTGATATTGTCTGCGAGGGGGGTATATGTGTGGTGTAGGAAGGCAGCCAGAAGTCGAAAGAACGCAGCACAAGTGTTTCAGCTGGGGAATAGATGGATATACAAAGGTGCGTGTGCTCGTTACGTTTTGTTACATAGCTCCCCAGCTCCCACTCATCGTATAAGACGACGATCCAAGAAAAAGAATATATATATATATATATACAGGAACAAGAAGAGGATTACTACCCCAGTCCGAATAACGACGTCATTAAAACAGAGCACGATGAAATGCGTCCCCCCCCTACCACCGTCTCCCGTTGCCTAGCGGGAGAGCCCGGGCTATAGATGCGTCGTTGTATATTCAGTTGGCATTAGGGACTCCGGGAGCCGCTCCGACACCTTATTGTGTTGCGTCCGTAAAAAAATACGAAATAAGACGAGAGAAAGCGTTGATTTCATTACTGGCGTTTAACGAGAGGGAGAGCGGAAAGAAAAGAGGAGAAAAGGTTCCCCCCCCCCCTCCCAACATATAACACACTGGGAAATGCGTGTCTCGGACGGAAAAGTCAAATGTTCCGTCCCGAAGGATTGAGATATTCCGAGAACTCCAAACGAAAAAAAAGGACTCGGAGTGAAAGAAAAATAAAAGTTTTTGGCACGACACGGCGGCACACGGATAGAGAGGGGCGACTCGAGAGAGTCTTTGTCGGTTAAACGAATCGACTCGACCCACGAACACATACTTTTGTGGGGCGATGGCTGTCGGATAATGAGCAAAGTTCGGACAAAGTTGCTTCTCTCTCCAGCTGACACACAGCGACCGCTGAAACCGACAGGCGTCAAAACTATTTCAACTTTCAACGACTACGAACCAAAAGGTGAAGAATAATGGTAGGATCAAAAAAGAAAAAAAGAAAAGGTTTGATCGGAGAGCCAATTAACAACTCACACCCAAAGTTTCTAAAGAGCATATTCTGGAATCGAATCCTCCCTCTCTCATCAAAATTATTTAAATTCGCGAATGTTCAAACTAGTTGACACCGTTCCAAATCAACTTCAAGTTGGCAACGAACCTGCCGTGCCCCACCCAAAATCCTGCGTCGCCTACAAGTCAAGAAACGGCAACAGGCCTCAGAAATTAATTGGCTCCCGGATCATAAACACATTCGCCCAACCGAATGGGAGTCCAATGCCAACTTTATTCAACCGAAAGAAACCAAAACATAAAACACAGGCGACTGGTCTGGTCTCTCGCTCTACAAAGAATCCCACAAACTCTACAAAGAAACCGACAATTAAAAAAGAGGATGAGCATATTTCTGGGGATCACCCAAGAGCGGCCAACAAGATTTACGATGACATCAAAACTTGAACTCGATGACCTTTACGGCTACAATGACGTAATTCAACAGCGGTATGCAAAATACAAGAGAAGCGTGCAATCTAATTAATTCGCAATGGCCTGCTCTGGCAAAGTCTGCTATAGGAGGGTGGAATGAAAGATGCAAACAAAAAGAAACTTTCAAAAAACAGGGATCCTTGGCCAAACAACAGGACCCCGCCACACAGGGAAATGCCTCCCACAAATCCGGATTTCTTTAGGCGTGGCGAGGAGCCCATATGTTGACAAGCCTTCAAACCAGGTAAAGAGACTATTTGAACCGAGGGGAAAGAGACAGGCGCCAATAGACAGGGGCAAACAAAAATAAACCTTATTTAAATTTCATTTTCTCCCCCTTTCGACCGTCGGCCCCCGGGAGCCGAAAATTCTTAGCTTACAGCATCAGTGACATTCCGCGTGATGGATCACAGTGACGTCAGAATGTCATCACAACAAGGGAAATATTTGCTCCTATCCCCCTCTTTTCTGACGTTGGTAAAAGTCGGCACACGGGGGCGAGAGATCCAAAACACAATGGTGGGCTCCCCTCCAATATCGAAATCATCTGTGCCAGCCCAAGGAAAGTCGGAGAAACGACTATAGACCAGTAAACACCACACACCACCACACAACGCGCACACACGACACACACATAGACCAAGCCAAAAAAGCTGGAAACTATTTCTATTTCCAGACATTCTTCTATGCCCTCCCAACACCGCTGGTATCTCCTCTCTCTCGGTCTCTCATTTTCTTCCTACTACACCGACCACGAAAACAAAATATATATATAATCATAAGGAGGGGGTGGGGGGTGGGGGAGTGAGTAGGAAAAAGAAGGACGGAGTAAAAGCTACTCTCTTTCTCTCTCTCTTTGCTCTGCTATTGCAACAACGACGCCCAGTGACAAGTAGCTATCTCGGCAATCCATCAGTTGTGGAAAACCTCCTCCGGAATCCACCAACAGTGGAGCGCGTGCCATGCCGGGGCCTGTGTCGTGCGCCTCGGGTATCCTCCCAGCAACTTAAGAGAAGACGTTCCTTCTTCTCAATTCATTCCGCCTTTTCTGCTACACTGGGATCTTTCAGCCACAACCTAAGGAGTGGCACTTTTTTGTTTTCTCTTTTTCATTTTCACTGGAGGAAAAAAAAAAATGCACAAGAATAACTACTAAGCCCCCCCACAAACCCCAAGCAGGGGAAAAAAATAAATACAAAGCAAAACAATCTACGGAATGCGTTCCACCATGCGGCGGCTTCTTACTTCATTCGGTTCCACATCTCGGTTTCGGAGAAATTATAAAAAACCAAGAAAAAGAAAGAAAAAAAAACGCATAACAGATGTTACGAGATGCTGTTGCCCAATCTCTGCGTGCCTTCAATTAAATTTGGTTTCTTTTTTTTTTCTTTAACTCGTCCGCACAACTTTTCCCAACATTTATAGGGCGATTTGAAAAGTTCCAGAATGGCAATCATTCCGATCTCCTATCGTCTTTATCACTTTCGTTCAGCCAAAAGAGTGTGTGGGGGTGTTTGTTTTCCCCACTCACCAAAATGAGCCTCTTGCTAACCCATCAACACGGCCCAGGAGCAGACCAACCGGCCCCCAACCCAGTAAAAACAATGAACGAAAATGAGGGGTTACCGAGTTCAAAACGTTCAGGCGCTCGGGTGCCAAAATCAGCAAAAGTTCCTCATTCCTTTAACGAACCGTATAGTAGCTTTGGAGACTGAAAAGAGACATCATTACGTAAGCAAAAGAAACTTCCGTCTACTAACCTCCCCCCACCCCTCACATAAAATCTTTTTTTCTTTTACAGTTTTTGTTTCCCTCCTTAAAGTCTCCCTTCAAAATCCCATCAAATTGGAGCCCTAAATTGGGGTTATATATTTTTTCTTCTCACTTGAGTTCCTTTTTATTTTATTTGTCTCTTTATTTTTCCTACTTCCTTTTAAAGAAAGAAAAAATAGATGGGCCTACAAGGCAAACACGTTGGTTGGAAGCTTATCCGATTACATGCCGTCATTCCGGCGATGCGCGCAACATCACTACATTTTTCCTTCTGTTCCGTTTTTCTCTTTTAAAATAAATTTCTTTTATTATGGTCGGTTGTCGACGATTTCCCAGCGAGAAGAGTAGTAACATGGGCGTGATTTTTGTTTTTTCTTTGATCAACTCCTTTTTGCCGTAAACAGCATATGGCAAAGAAAATGTTTAAAAAAACATTTTAATGATGATGTTGCGAATGGAGTGAATTACCGCGGTCGAAAAGATGGATCCACATCTCTGAAAAGACGGGAGCCAACAACGGGTAGAGTCAAGTAAAAGTCAAGTGAAAAATGGGTGAAGAATGTTTGACGTTCGAAGCAGGGGGCCCCAAGTATCAAATTTGCGCCATAAGACACTCTATATCGCTCTTATTCCTCTAGTGCCACTCCTAGGTTACTAACGCTCCAAGATGTGGCGCTGTTGTAATTGCCGCATTAAAATCAAAGTAACGAGCTGATCTTGCAGCAACCCAACCAGTAAGAATCTTCTCCTCTTCTTACTCTTCTTCATCATTTTCCGATTTTCCAGTGCGCTCGACACATGGGAGATAAAAAACAAAACCGAAAAACAAAAAGCAAAAATAGGCCAAGAAATAAGTTGCGTGTTAACCAAAGATCAAATTGACTGAGAAAGAGAGAAAGAGACGGGACCTATAATGAGAAATCCGAACCCCTTTAAGAAAAAGAAAATAAATTTCGTCTCTCCGCGCATTGAAATTGGGTGGAGATCATCTTTCGCGTGCTCGGTCGAATTATGAAACTAGAAGAAAACAAAAAATGAGGGTACATAACGAACAAACGGCAACAGCGAACGAAAGAATTTCGGTCAATTTCAAAGAAAAGTCGTAGGGAGAGTAGAGAGAAAAAAATATAGATCTAAGAATTTCCGTTTTGATTTTCAGGAAGTTTCCCGTGTCTGTTTCTCTTGTTTACTTGGGGAACTCACAGAAATAGAGTTGCCGCTTCCGGCTATATAAGGGTCTGTGTGTGTGTGTGTGTGTGTGCGGCAGGAGCATTGGCGGCGGTGGTAGTAGTCGCTCACGGCCTTGTCTCTTTTGACGATCGGGAACGATCGATCTCTCAGACTGGCTCTTTTTGGCTCTCTCGAAATCTTCGCGATGAAGGCAGAAGCAGCAACATCCACACACGCAGGCGAAAACACACAAAGAGCCTCTTTTTTCCCTTTCGTCTTACGGTACAAATAGGACGAAAAAGTCGAAGAAGAAAAAGAAAAAAAGGGCCGATTTTCTACTGGTCTGGAACGCATATAAATATATATTGCACCACGAGTAAAGAGAGATTTCACACAAAGAACTGCGGAAATCCTTTACTCTCCCGCCGGAAAGAGGAATATTCCTCGCTCCCGTTTTCATCGAGCAAAAGAAAAAAAAATAAAGGCAAGAGAGATAGACTTTGAGCCTTTTTTTTAGGAGTAGCGTAGCCTAAAGAAAAGCAGGCAACAAGAAGACAGGAATACAGACATTCTAATCGGTTCCAATGCAAATCACCGTTGGATTGTCGATGGAGAAAAGCAGCTCAAAAGGATTGTGAAAACGATAGGAGAGTCTTGAATCGACTTGGAAACCTACTGCCACTTGTATCGCAGAAATCCTGTCCCTCTACTGTGAGAGTAGTGACAAGAGATCCGTGTTTCTGTCAATCCCAGTACATCAATTCCAACAGACCAAACACAAATCCATCGATAAAAAAAAAAAACCTGGTGGCAATCTTCTTTCTTTATCGCATCTTCATTCGATCCTCCTTTCGAGACGATTTTTTTCCAGGATGCCAAAATCATTTTCCATCACCTCCCCTTCTTCCCCCTCTTCCCCCACCAAAAAAATAAAATAAAAAATAGATGGTCTAAGGCAACTGGATCGATTGGCTCATCTGGAAGAGACTAGCAGTCAGCCCGCCTTCCTACCCCTTCAAAAACTCATGTTTAGGCGAACATGAGGTGCAAACATTTCCAGTGAATTTTATCGCTTCCATCAACACACACACGCCGAGCCTTACAAAAACAAAAGGCGCAAATTTTTTAAAAGGTTAGATATAGAGTATGACTTTTGCCCGACACTTGTTTGCGTCCGAATGACGACAGCATTCCACCACCACCACCACTCCTACACGCTATAGCCAACACGCCAGGCATTGGGTAAATAAACAGACCCCACGTCTAACAAGGTATGCACACACACTCATACACACGAGTACATCATAGCGTTAAGGCTAACACATCTGATATATGATGGGTCTTAGGGTCCATCTTTTGATTCCCTACCCCCTTTTTTTGGGCTGGATCGAGTGTTTACTACCTTGAGACGACTACGTTGCGGTTGAAACGGGGCCATGAGAACGGGCGAATTGGTGGCGGCCATGGCGCTGTAAGCGGCCACGGCTGATCCTTGCTGGTGTGCGGCCAGTTGATGAGCGGCGGCGGCAAAAGCTGCCACGGCGGCCGCCGCGTTTTGTTGCAGGGCCGGCAGGAGCAGAGCCCCCGATGGGGTCAGCATTGGCTGTAGGGTCAGTCCCATCGACGTCGAGGGCAGCTGATGGGCGGCAGCGTGATGATGGACATGGTGGGCATGCGGATGAGGCTGCTGCTGAGGCTGCTGCTGGATATGATGGGCATGAGGGTGGTGGTGGTGCTGATGGGGATGGTGGTGAGGATGATGATGAGGCTGATGCTGCGGTGGTGGCAGAGTTAGCTGGATGGGCGGCGCTGTTGTTAACGGATGAAGAAACGGTAATAGCCACGGATGCTGCATTTCCGTCACCTTTCAATTGTTTCGCTTCAAACTCAATTCAACCGATGCTAAACAACAACAACAACAACAACTGGAAAGAGACGTGCATAAGTGAGTGTTTGTCTCTCCTTCTCTCTGCCTCTGGACTCTTTTCAAGTGGCTGGACCGAGAACGGCGACACTTGAAAACGATGACCGCTCAAAGTTCAAACGGGCAGGAACACCAACAACAAAACGGCCGAAGGATTTTCTTTTTTCTTTCAAGTCAAGTTCTATTGGGTTCAACAATAACAGACTCTCTCTCTCTCTCTCTCACGTGATAAAAACCGAGTAAATACACTAAGGAAGGATCGAATGGATTGAGGATGATGCCGTGTCGAGCAGAGCGCGTCGACTGAGCGCGGCTTCAAGCGGTTCGACCAAAGTCTATCGCAACAGAACGCGCACTGGCATCGATATACACACGCACACTGGTACTACTACTATACTACTCTCGTCTCCTCCTCCTTCTTCTCTACTGATCCTCTTTCTCTCTCCCTCTCGGCCAGCGCGTGCGTGCCCGTCTCGTTTACTTTTCGTACATGCTCTGTTTCCTATCGACATTAGAAAATGCACCTTCCTTCCTGCCGTTTCCGCCGCTAATGAAGAGCAAGTGCCGTCGTAATTAAATACCAACAACAATAGAACGAATCAAGTTAAATGTCAAAAATCTTTCGAAATCGACCAATGTAAAAATGTTTGACTGGCATTGAAAAATCAGAAGAGATTCCACGGAACTCTTAAAACAAACAAAACAAAAACGGGTAGGCAGCATTTTTTCGATCGTGGCAGGTGACACCGCCTCCTTACAACGCGAAACAAACATTTGGATTAAAGTTATCTTGCACACATACGCACAAAAAAAAAATTGGAGAAGTTGGGGCGGATGGGCGGACAGCCAGAAAGTTGTCAACTTTACTTCCATCTCCACATCTTGTTTTGGTTTTTATTTCATTTTCAACTCTGCCAGATCTCGAACTTTTTTTGTGTGTTATTGAGAAAGAACCAAGTCAACTTTCTGCAATTGATCTGGCTTACGCATTCCACGAAAGGAAACGTTGCATAAAGCCTGCATTTGACACTTTTTTTAAAATATAAATGCAACGCTTTCATACAACCAAAAAAAGTACTGGGGCTGGTTTGGCGTACATGAAAGAAATATGGCCAGAATGATTGAAAAGGCTGGGGCGAGAAACCACAACCAAGACAAGCAAATGCTGAGAAAACAATTGAAAACGCTTTAAGAAGTAAAGCTGCACCCAACCAAATCCACCAGTGCAGATATTGAAACAGAAAAGGCTCATAAATTCAAATTTTTGAGTCTGAAAGATTTGCTACGGCGAATCTTATCGTGGCGTGAGAAAAAACCGTCAGCAGGGATCCCATTTTCGCCCATTACAAAAATCCAGTAAAGAACCGAATAAAAACGGGGAGGAAAAAACAACAAACGACAAGAAGTGCTTTCCTGGCAGAATAAATTGGTTGGTGGAGATCAGGAAGTCTGTTGTGAATTATGGCCGATGGGTGTCGTTCAAGCATGATTGCGCAAGAGTCTTGGTTACGTCAAAGACTTGCAGAGTCTAACCTAATGGGCTTCGAGTTCCCCTACACCAACAAGAGCCAGATATAGTCGGTCGCGAACGATTGCGTCAAGGCTAACGGGGGCAACAGCAGTCTACTACTACTACCCTACAGCAGCTTGCCAAGAACTTGGATGGAAGACAAAGCTGAGATATAGGAAGTGTAACCCAGTCTATATTTACTTAGACCCCGTTTTTTGAGGCCGATGGGAGGTTTCAAAGGCTCGAGACTCATGCAACAACACGCACAGACAGTTTTCATTTCACCGAGCTGAA
Source organism: Daphnia pulicaria (assembly GCF_021234035.1). NCBI lineage: Eukaryota > Metazoa > Arthropoda > Branchiopoda > Diplostraca > Daphniidae > Daphnia > Daphnia pulicaria. The sequence continues at coordinate 1,364,054 of NC_060914.1, read as the reverse complement.
CTTGCAACCTCTCCCTCTCTCACGCTGTCGTGACAACGCAACTGTGCTACCCACTGCACTTGGTTGAGAGAGCGAAACCGATGCGCCTCTGTGCTGGAAAAATGAGATGTCAAACGGAAGAGAGAAAAAAAAACAGCTCGTGAATGCGACGACTATCACAAAAATTGTTTTTTTGTTGCATCAAAATGGTGTCGAGCTGCTCCGTCTGTTTTGAAATTTTGGACAAGGAGATGGACCATTTTTCCAGGATTACAGAAGGAAACTTGAAGTATCATTTGGACAAGGGCTGTAACAGCTGGGTTGGTTAGTCTGGGGAACAAGTGCACAACCGTCAAATGCAAGGCCAAAATGCCAGGCGAATTCTAATGATGAAAGCACGTTCAAGAGGATCCCACCAAGAAAATACTACGTACAGCAGCAGCTTTACTTGTTCCTCACATTCAAAGGATAGATAAAATGACTTACGTCTAGGACTTTCACGCCCTTAAGGTTTTTGACGTAGAGTCCCAAGGAAGCATCAAGGCGCCTTACAACCGAACTTTTAGAGCGAATTACATTATACAGAATACTGACGACCATAATTGGAAACGTGACCTGGCAGGCACGTCAACGGGGAATTGAAAAGGGCAGTACGCAAACTTATGTAAGTGGGGTCGCTGTTGGAATATTCTGGAACGTGGGCGCAGTATTAGTCGATTTCTTGGGCCGCTTACAACACGCAGCTTGTTGTTTCTGACTGCTCTTAACAATACCGAGCGGCGTGTGAGCGTCAAGGGGGAGGGGGGGGGGGGGAGGTACAGCAGAAAGTGCTGCTACCTCAGATCTTGTACAAACAAACTGGTTTGGACCAAATGGAAGCAGATGGCCAGTAGAGATAATGACACACAATGATACCCTATTCTAACTTATACATCAACTGTAATTCTGTAGGCCAAAGCTCAAATAGAATTGGAAGTCAGACTGCAAGTTTGACATACAGCACGATAGTCCTTAAACACAAATGCATACTTCAGCAATCCATTAGATAAAATGAGAGCTCAGTTGAATAGAAGTGCTAGATCAAATTACCATCGTCAAGAAATTTGAAGATTTGGGTGATTTAGAGAAATTGATTGAATTGCCACATTCAGGTTTCTATCAAAATGACGGGAAGTTTCCAGGAGAACTAGGTTTGTGGTAATTGGATGTATACAGTTTAAAGGACTTGAAAGATCTTACATACCTCTGAATTGATGACTGTTTCAGTATTCTCTTCCTGAGAATCGTCTTTCTTGATGATCAGCTTTTCCAAATCCTCGGATGCCAATGGCTGTTCCACCTTGACTGGTAAAACTTCATCAGCTTTCTCTTTGGAAACATTTTCTGCTGCCGATATTTGGTCATTATCGTGGGATTCTATCACAGATTGATGGACACTAGCTGAAGGATCAGATTCAGTCTTGATCTCGATTGAAGTATTCTCGGTTTTGATAGTATCTGTCATGATGGCAGTTGAATGAAGCTTTCTGGCTATGACAAAACAGTCAAAGTTAACTCTTTTCTGCTGGAAAAAAGAAATACTCAAATTACATACGAATTTTAACTTCGAAAAAATTTTGAAACAGTTCATCAGCACGTGTTATCAGACTAGTAGACGACATGTAAAATTTGCAATTTAAATCAATCGCACCATCTAGCGAGCATTCTGTCTACCTTGTATTCTAGCTGTCAGGGCAGGTGTCTGTTTTGTCAATAGAGAAATAGGAGTGCTCCAATTGAGGTTATAAGAAAGATAAAACAATTGGTTGTCATAATAAAACGCATCACGAAACGAAACAAAGAAGCAGTCGTGGGCCGTAAACCCTAAATTGATTTTCCTCCCCATCAACTTGTTACTTTTTCGACGTCAACTATTGATTTATTAAAAGTTCTCCTATAATATCATGGAAACAACCGCAGATTTCAACAGACGGGGAGCGGACGATCTAGACATGGCCGCATCAAGAAAGGCTATTCATTATTATCCACTTATTCGGGTAAATATACCATTCTAATTACTGTTACTGGCTTTGCTAACTTTTTTCTACCATTGATTGAATGTGTCATTAGCATGCAGATTTGTGTGAAGAAACAAAACATGAATGTGTGGAAATCATCGTTGCATCTTGTGAAAAATTTCCCTCAAATCATGAGGTTTTAGTGCTTTGAGTCTTACAAATCATTGAGTTGTTTTTTAATCTTTATTTGTTGTATGTAGGCAGCAGCTAAACAGATCAAAGAAACTCTTGATAAAAGATGTGGTCCCTCCTGGCATTGTGTTGTGGGGGAAACATTTGCCTTGGAGATTTCATATGAAACCAAAAATATTATTTACATGTTTCTCAACAGTAACCTGGGAGTGTGTGCATGGAAATGTAGTTGACATTTCTATATTTAAAATGGTTCTATAGCTTATACTTAGTTTCCATGCAGTTGGAATGTCTGTTTATTTATTTAACATTGATTTGTGAAAGATGAATTTCACAAATCTCATTCAGACATTTGTTTAAAACTCAAAATAACACTTGAAATTAAGTTTGTTAAATGTTTACTACTCCAAAGATTTCCCCCATTTGACTGCAATTTAACAATGTCACAAATCAAGATGTTGTGCTTTCATTAATCAAAATAAATTATAAGATTAATCAGGATTTCATGTGATTAAGAATGAAAAACATAATGTTAACATAGAGGAGACCATGATGAGTGATGTTATTTGTAGTCTGAACAATCAACAAAAAGGGTGTTATTTAAATAGAATGGTTCCAGGAAAAAAGTTGTAGAGCTTAGTTGATAGGAATTATGAAGACATTTGTGTCATGATTAAGGACAACTGGGACTATGAATCTACGTTCATGCTGCTGGGCGAATTTGGTCTCGACCCTTCGTGACTTTCTTCCGCTGTAAGAGCTGGAACAATAAATTTTTATTAGGTAGGAAAAGTCTCAAGCAACTGATGTAGGACTGATTTTTAAGTATACCTGATGTCCAACGCTGATGAACCTCCGGAGTGAAATTCGTTATTTGAACATGAACGGCCTGAAGAGAAAATCACAAAAATGAGTAATTTAAGTAAACTATTTCTTATTGTTTTTAATATATAATTTGTATACCTGGTATTTCTCTAATTTTGGTGGAACTAGTAGTTTTCTAAAAGATACTTCATCTCCAATTCTTGGAACATACTCTCCATCAATGCTGATAACACATGGAATAGAACATTTTTAGAACTTGCCAATTAATAAAGAAACTAAAATAATAAGATATATGCCTACATACTCTGACACATGTACAAATATTTCATCACCATCATCTTTCTTGATGAAGCCATGACCCTTTACTCTGCAAAAACTTTTAATCACACCATGTTCAACAGGGTTATCTAAAGCTAGTTCCAACCTGTCAATAAAAATTTCTGTCATAATTTTATAATTAATAACATAAAAATAAATTAAAAATACATGGACTGAGTTCTTGTTCTCTTCGTTATGATGGGATTCGGTAGGAGTGCCGAAGGAGATCCTTCATTAATCGAGCTTAAAGAAGCATTATGACCGGAAGAAGGTCTGTCCTCTTGATCTGACATTATTTCCACACTAAATGGCGTTTTGACAGTTATTTTTATGAATATCTTTAAAGGTATTAAATTAAAAGCTTATAGAAAATTTAAGAGTAGGACTTACATATCGATTTCAAACACTTCCAACAAGTCAAACAAAAAGTCAATAACAGCAACAGGAATCACTGATCACCGGTTAACAATAACTGAATAACACCGATGTAACACGACGGTTGGATAGTTTGGTTTGGTTGAACCGTTGAGCTGAGGCGGTGAGGCGCTTACGGGCAGTGGATTGCTTTGTCTTTCTTCTTGAAAAAGTACAAACCTACCGCTAGATGGCTTTATCCGGATGAAAATATTCAGATTATTTTTTTTGCTAATGAAGGGTTTCATCTTTCATGTTAAAAACTACACTAAATTCTAGTTTAAAAACAATGGTCATTCGTACGTGGTTGGGTACTTAGGGGGATGAATGAAGAACTGGGAAAGATCGGTTGTAGATGGAATGGCTGTAATAACAATGTTTCAACAATGATCTGTGCATCAACAATTCCAAAAATCCCCACATCTCTCAAGAAATGTAGAAAAGCTAAAAACAATCAAATTCAAGTTTAACTACTCCAAATGTTTCCCAATTTTTTAACAACAGAGATCATTTTCATGTGATGCTATGGAATTAGGAATAGGAAAGTGTGGACTAGCTAAGACATTTAGTTCCAATACTTGTCAAGAGATAGATAGGAATTCTAGAGATTGTTGGACATTATAGTAACCAACAACATTCGTCGTCCATCTATTTCTTTTTTTGGGGAGATGTTGGAGATGACGGTCGAGAACCCTCACGACCTTCCTCCGGTGTAAGAGGGGATGTCCAACGCTGATGAACTTCAGGAGTAAAGTTTGTTATTTGAACATGAACAGCTTGGAATTTTTCCATCTTTGGTGGAATTTGCAGTTTCCTGAAGGACACTTCATCTCCAACTCTTGGAACATATTCTCCATCAATGCTAAATAAATAATATTATCTATTATAAATTCACAAAGTTTCGAGAACTTTTTTAGAATTTATGGAAAAAAAATCATACTCTGACACATGGACAAATATATCTTCACCATCATCTTTCTTGATGAAGCCATGGCCCTTCACTCTGCAAAAACTTTTGATCACACCATGTTCTATTGGATTCTCCATTGCCATTTCCAGCCTGTCAATTGATTAAGTTTTCAAGTTTCGATCTTTGATAACAAGACTTGTGTTAGCATTTTATTACATAGATAGTGTTCTGGTCCTTTTCGTGATGATAGGATTCGGAATCAATGAACTTCTTCCTGAAGGTGATTCGCTAATCGAACCCAATGAGGTGTTGTGCGTTAGACCAGGGGAAGCTGGTATATCCTTAGGTTCCGACATTTTCGTAAGCTCTGAAGACCTGTACAATAACGAATGAAAGTACAAAATTCAAAAGTAGTTCAACTTATGCATATACATTTTTAACGTAAGTACGACAATATGATGTAAAATTTACCAACTTACAAAAGAACACGATTGCTTTAGCTTCGACAATCTGGAAGAAACCAGACAATAATAAGCCCTGATCAACGCGAGTAAGACGACCTGACTCCTGTGAAGACGGTGAAGTCAATTTTCCAATCTAGGACTAAAGCAATGAATGGAATGTATGGAAGAATTAACGTCAGAATCATTCACTAGATGGCATTTTCGCGCGAAAACACTTTTAACTGAATGAATTGTTTTTGTTGTTTTTACTATTTTATTTTGGAAAAAAAAAAAACACTTTTTGTATGTTAACTATTGCATTCCTGCGTGAACCTTCAAACTTCTTTTTACATAACTGCTAATTTTATATAAACAGATTACTTTTGAATGTTAGAGAGAAAAGCAATCATGGGAAATGGCAAAGTGTATTACAGAAAATGGGTTTTTCGCAGATTTTATTAGTTGGGCCAAGGCCAACAGAACTCGCCTTTTTTATTAAAAATCTATTACCACTCTTATGAGCTCGAGCTCTATTCTTTCAAATCATCATTGACTGTAAATGAACCAATCTTGCGTGAGTGTCACCTGGCATTCGGTAGGGGATCATTCCAATGAACGTAGTTAAAGCACGTGCCTGTTTCCTAATCTGGTCCATAAACTAAAAGAAAACGTTAAATTATGAAATAAAATTGATAAAACTGGCATTCAAATTACCTCATCAGTATCTCCATCATCTCTTCGAGTTTGAACAAATCCCCTGGGTGCCCTAAATAATTGATTAACAATATTTTAGTGATAAATTTAAATGGAAACTGTGGTTTAACGAACTTTGATTGCTTGTATTTTTTGTGTAGAATATTCATTGTCGCTAACAAAACATCTGGAATATTCCGACGGATATCATCGCTTAAGTTCCGGAAATTTGATACCCGAGACTCAACTTCATCGGGAGATAGAGGAATGAGTCTTAGTTTGGCGATTGTCTATAAGGAAACGAAGTAATATCGGAAACCACATATAATTACTGTTGTACAGATTTAACTTATGAATCAGTGACTTACTTCAAAAGCTTCGTGATATTTCTCTTCGTGATACAGAGAGAAAAATATACCGAGATCAAGAAGAAGGAAGAAAGTTGCTGCAATATTAGGCAACAGTGATCCAGAGGCTTTTAATCGCTGGGCGAAGGCTAGAGCCCTATTCTGCACCCTCCAACTTTCCGATTCAATAGCAGCTGGTTGAGAGATAGAGCTGCTCAAGAGTCGGCAAAGTAGTTCTATAACTTTTGCATCGTCTTTTGCTAGCTCATAAAGGTGAACGGCATCTTCATGCAATCCCTTAGTCTCAGAATCTCTCGCCACCAACTCGATGATCTTTTGTGTGTCAACCTAAGTTTAGATAAAGAGTTTTATTAAGAGTGATTGAAAATGTTTTACAATATTGATACTTTAATCGAGTATTTACCTGCGTTCCTTTGAAATGGTTCAAAAATCCTTGAGTTCGGGTTCCATCTACCTCGAGTCGACCAAGTAATAAGTCAAAGTTTCGCGATTCAAGGACAAGCTCACTTACGCAAGCAGTGAAAAGAGAGTCTCCTTTAGAACCTTTAATCCCTCTGTGAAATAATCGAATTCATTAGATTCCTTCACCAGTGAACCTATATTTCAAGACCATACCTTAAAAAGTAGAAATAGTGCAGTGCCTCTTTGGGATCAGTGGCTTCAAACTTGCGGGTATAAAGCATAACAAGGCGTGCAATATTTAGTCGTCTCAACGGTGGTTTGTCTGTTTGCTCCTTGGAAACTAACAATAAATATTTATAGTAAGATTTAATTTCAGTTCTAATATACGAGAATCTTACTCAGTGGTGACTGAACGTTACTTGGTAGAGCCAAAAATTGACTTTCAAATAACGCCAGAGCCACGTGAAGTGAATGACAACGAAGTCTTTCAATGCGAGCGAAAAAATCAATAGCGGCTTCGAATTGTCCAGTGAGGAAAAGAACTTCAAAATAAAGAAAAGGTTCCTGGTAAGCTTTGAAATGACGTTCACCTATTCAAATAAAATCAAAATATTAAATATCTAATCGATGTTGTCAAAAGATAAATCAAAATACCATATTCTTCCAAAACAAGTGATTGAAATTGAGAGTAGGTAACACGCTCGTGAGATGAGTCATGCCCAGCCAGCTCATCTTCTTTAAGTTGACAAAGTTTAATCCACAAGTAATCATCTGTTGATTGCGCTACTTCAGTGTGGTCATCATTGACATCACAAGCAGCCACGACACAATAAGAAGCACTGAATTTCGAAAATTTTATAAAGCCATGTTTTAAACAAATGTATAAGAATTTGTTGATACCGTTTGTAGGGGTCCGTCGATGTACGAATTATTTTTTTATACATCAATTTTGCATTGGTTTCCATACTGGGGCTTAGATTGCGATCACCACTTTGGATTAATTCTTCCAAAAGTCTCGTGAATTCTGCAACAATAGCCCTATAGTAACGCAGAAGTTAATAATTATATTAAATGAAAACCTGTTGTATGATCAAACACTAAAATACCCCGCTTGTTTGGATGCCTGTAAAGCGGCACTGACGTCTCCACAGCGCAGGCAGTAGTAAATCAGTGGCCAAACAGGTTCACCATCGACAAATCCATCTTCTAACCCTGTTGTACGCGAAATTTGGCGTGCAGAAACAAAACTCCGCACAAGAGGAAACGTTCCTGGGATTCCTCCCAATTTGGCCGCTCCTAAATTGCTGTACACAGTCTGACGAATATAGGATTTGTATCTGAAAAAAATTGAATTCAATTAAAATAAAATCTACAGTCAATATTTGGCCTTGTGTAAATTACCGATCTTCAAGATAACGACGACCTTGATTCATAAAGGCTCTTTGCATTAAAGCACTTCCTCGAGATTTCAAGATATTGTCACCACTGATTTTGACTGGCACATCGACCATCATTCGTACCATATCCCATATGTCAGAGACGTTCTTGAAAGAAAAAGAAAAATTAATTCTATGATTTAACTTTGAAAACTGTATGATTGTTACTTGATCGTTAAAAGCTTGGGCAGTTTGTGCAAATTTTTCAGCTAAGCTAGGTTTGATGCCTCCCTTCAAAGTCTGATCATTGTATTCCATGACTGCTTTGACATATGCCATTTCTTGGAAGTCCAAAACACTTTTTGAGGAAATTGGGAGCATTCCTCCAGAAGTCATCTGTTGAATGGAAGACAGACAGTTATTACATGCATTAATTTAACTAGATTCAGTAAAAATTACTTCAGCAATTGGAAGGGAAATGTCCAACAATTCATCACTAGACTCAGTTAGGGCACTCAAAATTTGCTGCTTTTCTTTCTCCCATTCACTTTTTACTGAATCCCAGTACATTTGTTGGGCATGATTAAAACTCTGGAAAGGAAATGATTAAAATGTGTTCTTTCAAATTACTTTATAAAGCTTGATTTTTTACCATTCGCCGAGTCTCCTCAATCACAGCTAATATAGCATTTTCTCGTTCATTCTTCAAGAAACCCTTAATATCTGTTTCACGTATAGGCTCCAGAGGCTCAAAGTTTGAAATGGTGCTCAGGACATCCAATTTGTGGGCTACACGAGGAAGATCTAATCCAACCGATCCCAACAATGCAGCGCTGTGAAACACAAAAAAAGTTAGGCCTGACACAGACATGGATAATTAACAATTCAGTCATCTGTACCCTTGACTTTCTTGACCTCCACTTTGAGATGTTCTTATCCAAAGCTGGTTGCTTGCTTCCATAATTTGCCGCAAATTGCGTTCAACTCTAGGAAGTTCACCCAGACTTCCATCGTCAAGCTGAGAGGCAAGCTGTTCAGCTGCTTGAACCAAGGAGGACAACTCTTCATCATCCATTTTCGAAAGCTATGCAAATTATGCTCCTCTGGGAAGACTTTTTGGTATGATAAAAATAAGAGGAATGTACACAGTGAATTGTTACTTGTTAAGCACGAAACTCACCAAGCAGACCAAAAGTGAATTCTCCTTTCAAAATGTCATGCGGCCGGCGTTGCCGATCAAACACGAATTTGCGCAGTTGCCATAGTAACATCAAAAATTTGAAAAACAAACAAGGTTTTCATAACGGAGTGAGTGATCATGTCCTTGTTCAAATCGCGAGAATGGTGGAGTACAAATTGCGGAATAGATGAAACATTTGGTGCCTTTCACATGTGTGTGGCCGACTATGAAAGCGTAATCAATGGCGTTGTCAAGCAAATAATCATAGTAGGCAGTTTGGAGGGCTACCTTCGAATTTACGATCCACAACCGCAGTCATCATCAGCTGATGAGAATTCTTGTTCTTCGGATTTACAACTCGAAACACAATTAGCACTACCAGTCCTAGCAGTTTTATCAGGGCGATTCAACAAGTACCTAAAGCATATTAAATCTAATTATTTTTTAGGCACTTGGTCTTATTAGTTTATATTGATTACGTTACAGTACTGAGGGATTACATGTAGCCGTACTTCACCCAAAGCACTTACGCGTTCTTCGCATTATGATTAATGAGAATACCCAATTAAATTCTCATTGTACTGTGGATTTTATGTACGAGCATAAACTGCCCTTACATGGATACACGCTTATTGCTGGACCATCGAACGTGGTAAGTAAATCTAAATTAGGCGCCTAACGTAATTCGCCAGTTTTAAATGAAAGCTTTGTCTCTTTTAGCTATGCGTGCAGTCACTGACCGAGGGAACGCTTATGTTTTTCGAGAATGAGAGAGTCGGCGTGAGTTTCAAATTACCTACTCTTCATCTTCTTCCGTCACCCATGTGTTATGTTTCTTCAACTGAAAGCTTCATCGTTTGCGATTCGTCTTGGAATCTTCACAGCTACAAGTAACAATTCAAAAATAAAAAATAAACTAATTCTATTACAATTTCGCATTTGCTTTAGCTATCAATCGTTGGCGAACTCGACGGTAGAAGGATCTCGTGCATCGAACAAACTTTTGTCTGATTGGGAATTTGAACTTGGGGAAGCAGCGCTAGACGTGCAATACATTGGCACATATGTTGTCACATTGGGCGAAAGACATCTTTATTGCCTAAAGGATACCGACGGAACTATTGTGTGGACTAGAAAACTAGACTATCACCCGATGTGCTGCACTCTCTTGATTCCACGTTTGTACAGCATAATTTAATTAGCTTTATGAAATTTTAGTCGTTAAATATGTTTGTTAATCGTTAGCGGACTCCCCTGATAGCTTTGTAGTTTTAGTATGCACAGATGCGCATACTTTACTTGTCTATAAGGACAATTTGGTCGAATGGAATTGCAAGTTACCCGTTACGCCGTTAGTTATTAAAACAGCAACTATACAGGTACCACGATTCTGCTTCTACACTATTAAACTTGTACAATGACAATTGTTTGTTTAGTCCATAAAAGGATTGATAATCTCTCTATCTGACGTTGGCCAACTGAACGTTTTGTACATGGGAACACAACAAGTGCAGTACGGTTTTCTCCACGAAGCTTCCCAGCGTCCAGTTAATTATGAACGCGGGCTTAAGGAAGTCCAACAACTTACAAAGTCTCTTCGTTCAGGACAACTGAAAGACTGTACTTTCTAAATACATTTCAATCTTTATAGCCATAGACAATAACCTATAAACTCTACATTAAATTAACTACAGTAGCACCAAAAGAAAAAGAAATGGAACTGGATCTAAAACTCGATTCCAGCAACTGTAGCGAATACTTGGAAACACAAGAATTAGTAGAAGCAATCAAAGGTCATATAAAAATTGCTATGCCGAAAAATCCGCACGGAAATATCCGAGTGTTATTTAACTGTGATCCATTGATTACTGCCACACCTTCCGAAACCTGCCTTCAACTCAATAGTAAGCCAAAAAATTAACCGCTTAAAAAACAAAAATAACAATCTTTGAGTTGCACGATAGGTGTAGGAGAAGCTGATTTGCCTGTCATGTTCCACGCTGTCCCAACAAAAAGCGGAATGGTTGCTTCACTGCGTGTGGAAGTTTCCGTCGTTACAATGTTGACAGGAACTTGTTCAATGACGAGACATTTCGACTTGCCATTGCAGCTGGTTGCAAGCCTTTCAGTGCCGGTGCGTGAAGCCCATATCAAAGTAACTCTATCGACGAATCAGCCGGCTGCCAATTTAGTCCATCTCTTTCAAGGTACTCAAAATGTTTAAGTTACTGAGCTTAATTTAAAAAAAAAAAATAAATAATTGAATTTTAGATTTTCCAGTGGAAGATTCCATGTCTAACGTGATTGCTTTCAAGCATCGTAATGGGACAATAGTGTCCCTTCTGGTCTCCAAAACCACAAACAAATATCGGTTACAGTCAGACAGTTTGGCGGCGCTAGCTTTACTAGTCGATGATCTGCAGAGGCGATTACGTCTTCACTTTAGCGAAGCGGAAAATCTACAAGTGAATTTAGACTCACCCTTTCCCATTCAGGAAATATGGAATCAGGTTGAGTCTCACTATACCCTCTACACGGAATTGAGAAAAGAAATGGTAAGCAAAACTAATACAAAAGCACGTATCCAAGTTCAACCGTCAACTGTGTCATGCCTCGTCTTAAGATGAAACTTGGCCAAACCAGCCGTCAGTTCCAGATCATTCAACGCGTATTCCATAACAAGATTCTCAATACCAAGACGGTCGATCTCACTCAAGGCACTTTTACCGCTGTGCAGTTAGCTCAAGACCACGTCAGTCGTTGCGTACAACAAGTTGAGTTGTTGCAAGAGGTATCAGTCAACAAAACTCAAGTGGTTGGATCACATTGACTCATTTTTGTGTTTGATTCACCACTAGAAATTTGAAACTGCCACTTACTCGTTGGAAGGCTCACTCAAATGTATTCTGTCTTTACTCAAAATGGAAACTGACAGTGTTAAAAAGCGAAATGTTGATTTACTTGAAAAAGCTCTACTACCTGTTGAACATCTAAATATCGATCAGGTAATAAGTGCACTATGTTTATGATTTTATCTTTCTAATTGGCGATAATGTTTAACTTAGTCTTGGCAGGAAGATATAGAAAATAAACTGAACTACCTCGTTAAACAAAGATCCTATTCAGCAACGCCAGCTGCGGTCACTGCTTCGAATTCGGCTAAAGAATTTAATTTAAGTAACTTTAAAAAGATATTTCTGCAAGCTTTTGATAGCTTAATAAAAGATTTCCAACCTTAAAGAGTAAACAAGTATTTGTTTTTTGTTTTTGACATGATTACATTGTTGCCAATTTATTACTGGCGCATTTGTAAATGCCTAATGAAAGATGCCAATTATCACAGATTCAGTCAACACCAAGTTTAAAGTGGGATAGTTTTGACAACGAGAACTTCGTAGTCGTTATGACTAATCTCCTCTCCTCCATAAGTGCACAAGCAAATTCCACGTGATGGATGCACCTGATAATGACAAAATCAATGAGAAATAGAAAAATAGAAAATCATTTAAAATTACCAATCCAATTGAAGTGGCTCCGTCGTGCACTACTCGCCCAATAAAGACCGATTCTTTGTCGGTCGAAAATCCTCCTTGAAGCGCTCCAAATGGAATACTTCCATCACTTGCGGGGACCCAAATTAGTTCACAGCATTTGTTGCGAACTAAAACCTATCGATGGGCAGCACCATTTACTTTAATTTTCGAGAGGTAGATGACAGAAAAAAAAATTACCTGGTATTTTGAGGAGCCGAATTCTTCACCGCCTTTTGCCACGTAGCAACAGTTATGTGAGGGAACAATTTTTCCGGGCAGAAGAGTCCCGTCTTTTTTGACACGACCAACGTAGATTTTCTCTCCCGATGCGTCAACTCCACCAATGACAGCCCTCATCGGAACTTTCCCATCTTTCATATCTAACCAGACTCCCGGGCGACGATAGAACGGCTTCTTACCCCCTGGAAACGGTAAGATAAGAATAAACACGGGAAAAGTCTATGTAAATAAAAAATCGAACGCTTACGCTGGCGGATCTTTTCAGGGTCTTCCTCCTCCGACGAAGAAGAAGACGACGACGAAGATTGCTCCTCTGAAACGATAACAGATTTGAAAAAGGATACAAAATTTCGAATTTTTACCATTTTGACTGACCGTCGTCAAAGATCCAAGTTCCTACGGAACCCCAACCGGTTGCGAAGGCAAAGTGAGTCACGTTGAACGGCTCTTCTGTGTTTTCCCAACTGAGAAACGGATCTGCATCCCCCTCTCTTCCAACTTGAATAACGTTCTGATGGAAGCGAATCCAGAAACGACGGTACTCTTCGCAGCAGACAACATCCGGCGTTGGTTCTTCAGCCTTATCGGGCCGGCTTTGATTGAAACGAATGGCCGATTTCTGGTTACCCCATCCACCGATGAAAATTTCAATCATGGGTGACGTAATTTCTTCGCTGCTGAGCAATGCAATATGAGCGTCATTTTGGCATTTCACGTCGAATGTAAGCGTGTCCCGTCCTTGGCCTTTTCCTTTTATTGGGCGGATCACATATTGTTTGTCGTCTCCAGTAAATATTTCTTTGCAAAATCAATGGCGTATTGATTCGTTTAGTAAAAAAACAAAACAATTGCAATTGAGAATTGGTCACTAAAAGAAAGTGCTACAGAAAACAGTTACCAGTCATTGCACGATGGTTAACGCCCCAAAAAATATGGAACAGCAGCGATGAAAACAGCCGAAATAGAAGGCTGTCTTACCTTCAGAACGTACTCTGCCGTAATAATAATAGAATCACTGCATAGAAGAAAGCAAGGCCAGCTATACGTTGCCACACAACAAACTTGCAGCTGAATCTGAAAAAAAATGCATTAAAATTTTGGACGTTTTCTACTCGCTTAAAGTCATAGGAAAATTGAAAAAATACGACAGAGAGATAGTAAGATCGTGTATATTACAAATCCATTGGAATGAATGAATAATTTTCTGAAAATAGCGACAACAGCACCTGAACTAAAGTATGAAATACCACAAACATGATCAAGCCACTACGAATGCACGAAATTTCATCGGCAAAATCAACTGATGTAACAGTAATAAAAGCCTTCCATATTGGCTATATGACTATATCATAAACGCTAGCGCTTGGTATGTGTTTTGTTTGTAAAATTGGAGGAAGCATATTATAATAAGATTCGACATTCGATACAGTAAGAGCTCGTGAGTTTGTACTATATCCCATCCTTGATGGTAATAAGCCTCTGTAGAATTTGAATGATTCGGTCTCCTTATTAAATTATGTATTGCCTAATTTGGATGAAGAATCCAATAGTTCACGAGCAGAGGGCTTCTGATATCTTCTTTACGTCTTCTTATTTAACCGAAGTGGATAACAAAATGGGCTCATTGGTTGTTTTTACTGCCCGGCTAAATAAGAAATAAGAACATCGATTTATAAATACATGGATATTCGAATGAAAAATTTGTATGCAATACCAAAAATTTGTATGCAATACCTGTATTTGAATTCTTTTGGTACCTGACAAGAACGTCAGGGGTTCACTTTCGTCATCGCTCACTTTTTCACCACCATAATCCTTCCTTCGGTAGCTAGTCATCTCAGTACCGCTACAATTGTAAAAGAAAAAATCCTAAGTCAGTTTCAACTCCAACTCAAACCTGAGACCAATCGAAAAACCTACTCTTGGAATGAAGCTTTGCTCTGATTGACGTGGAGCCAAGCGCCCGATCTAGCCACTTCGTCACTGATGTTGACTTTCGAGCTGTTTTTGGGAATAGCCGAGTAACTCTGTCCTTTGCCATTGATGTGCGATTTGGATCCAGACTTGAGCGAGAAAAGAAACAAATTACTGTTAAAAAACATTTTGTTCTCTTTGAAAGTAAAATGCCAAAAATACTTACTTCGACAAGGGGTTCTTGCTTCTTCCTGCGGAACGGCGGGATAACAGAGTCCAAAACGTGAAGCTCTTCTCTGGTGAAAACATAGTCCAAGGATTTTCGGATAAAGATCATGATCACCAACTAAAAATATCATAAAAGGAATGATTGAAGAGCTTTGTGGTGGTCAAATAAAAAATGTGTCCAGAGAAAATGACTACTTAGTACTGACCATCAAAGGGAAAGAAATGGAAATCGTTTCGTTGGTTTTGACGACCCAGAGAATGGCAAAGCAAACCAACTGGATGGCAGTGTACATGTGAACGCGCTTGAGCGGCACTTTCCTCAAGTAGTTGAAATCCGGTTGGTATTTGGCGGGCATGAACACGATTCGTAGACGATCGAAAAAGTGCATCTCTGCCAACGGTGCCGTGCCCATGTACAAGAAGACACCGTAGAGGACGGGCATGGGAATGAACTTGAGGATTGGTGTCATGAAGACGGACAAACCAACCAGCAAGAAGATGATCAAGTGAGTGACGCGCTGCTCTCTAAAATATTCAACAACATTTTCTAAATAAGATATTTGGCGCTATGACCAGCCGAAAAAATGTCTTGTTGGTTACCGAACACCGAGGAAGACGGGCTTTTCACCAGGTGCGGCCGTCTCTGATTCTTGTTTCAGTGAATTGACGTGGTTGATGCAGATGACAGTGCCGGCCACATGCCACGGCAGTCCCAAGATACCCATCAGAGCCGTCAGAATGGCCAAAACAAACAAATCCAAATGGTAGCCGCATCCTTTCTGTTTGAAGGCAAACAACAAAAATTTCGAAATTAGAAAACTTGATGAATCTTAATTCGTAAAAATCGTGCGCGTCATGGCGCCACAGACAACAGTGGCCAAGACTTTCACAGCCACTCACTTTCAGTTTGTTCTCTTTGCGGTTGACGATGACTGCAGTAATTTGCTGGTCAAGGAAAAGTAGAATGGTTGCTAGGGCGGCTGGCAACATGGCACCCGGAATGATCCACCAAGGATTGTCCGGATGGATAGGGTTGACAGTCCAGCCACGTCCTGACCAAGTTGGCTTGAAATCACTGGGAACCTAATAAGTTATATCAGTTACAGAAAATGTCTTTCAATTGATTAGTAAGTACGTTTCTTTACATGAAGCTTGGGAGTGTGAACACCGGCGTAGTAATCCAAGCCAGTCATTGAACAAATGGCGATAAAGACGGCGAAATCACTAATCGTGCTGCGAACCTATTTCGTACACAAAAGGAAAGTGCTATTTAAATACAAAAATGGGAAAAGAATTGTAGAAAAAGTAGCTATACTTTGTAAGGGAAGTAGAGAGTGTGTTTGAGTCCTTTAAGAGTCACGCAGACGCTGTACGTAAAAACGGACAAGAGTACGGACATCAGGAAAACATTGGGATACCACTCCTTCGGGAAACAGTCCTCTCCCTTCAGTGTGCCATTCCACATCTTCAATTCAAATAAAATGTAGATTAAATATTTTTTCACGAATGAATGAATTTGATCAATTAGTTTCTTACCTCTGCGCAACTGTTGGTTGCCAATCCCGTCCAATTGAAAGGTCCACTACCGCCTTGGACGGATCCCATCAGGCTATCAATGGTATCATTATGCGGAAAGCAATAGCAGTCGGTGGCATTCAGTTTGGGTTCTGGTGGATTTAGCGGATTGTCTAGTCCTATGTAAATGATTTTCTCTACCGCCTGTATGATTAAGACTCGCATGTTATGAAAAATGTGTTTGGATGGAATTTTTTGTGACGTGTCATCACGCCAAAAAAAACGGAACCGTTACCTTGTACACGTAGATGGTAGCGATAAGGAGAGCAAAGTTCTCCTCGGTGAAACGTGTGATGAAGGCCACCCAGGCGGAGATTTCGAAGGCGCAAAGGGTGATCATAAAGACACCCATCCAAACACCCACCCATAACCGGAGTGAAAGGTAGTCGTAGCCGTTTTTACTTCACGAAATAAACACACAAAAAACGGTTGGGGTTAACATTTTTTGTAACCGGTAAAACTAAATCAAAATGAAATATTACCTGCAGAAACTGTAGAGAATGCCTTCGAAAACTAGTACAGGGCCGGTGGCGTTCAACAGGGCGAGAGGTTGTCCAGCAAACAAGGAATAAATTCTGGAATGGGAACGTGAGAAGTCGTGATGAATTTCTTTTTCAATTAAAGGATAGAATACTAAAAGATTGAAGGAAAAAATCGTGTTTTTACATTCCACAAATGCATCCAGCGCAAAGAGATTCAAGCGCCGCCAGGCGGTTTTCGGTGGCATCGCCCAACAGTCCGCCAAAGGTGATAATCGGCGACAAGGAAGCAAAGTACAAGAACGTGATTGACGCGATGCTTTGGACGGCGAAAGCGTCAGTGAAATCCGATTTATAGCTAAAGGATAAGTATAAATTATCTTCTGCTCATTAATAATTTGTCCTTAAAAAATGTCATACAAAGGAAGTTTGCGCTTAACGTCGTCGATCAAACCGCCAAAGAAACGACCGGTGCGGACGAGTCCCTGACTTTCTAAAACTTTCAATTCTTCTAAAGCAGGATCTTCTTTTTCTTCAGGTGGCTTGTCGGGATTCTTTCGCGGTTCCTGCGAGGGAATTTTGGTCGGCGGCTCGATACGAATGGACGGATCCCATTCACCGGGCGGCAGAATGGTGACGGCATCCATAAACTCATCGATTCCGGCTAAGAGATGGTCGCGATTCTTGGCGCGGTAGGCCACGGCATTGAAGACTTCATCGGACATCAACGTGGCTACCACACGGCCAACTTCGCGATAGTCTTCCAATTGACCCTGAAAATAAGCAAATGTGTTATTGTTTTTATCTGCGAGATTCTAATCCCCCCTCCAACAGACGTTAACGTCAGACTAAAATAATTCGGTAATCTCCTGTTGAAATCAGTAAACCCAATGATCCTTTTGATATGACACGGTTATAAACTACAAACATGCGACAGTAACCGGATGGTACAACCTCCGGGAGGGGCAGCGGGTTTTGTTTTTCATATTTGAAAAGGAACGAGCCTTGAACTCCCAAGGATAACAGACGATACGTTATTTAGAAGGGGGAGCTTATTCAAAGTTATGTTTACCGCAATAAATTTTTTTGTTTAAAGCGCTAGATTAATACCCGGATTATTGCCCGAAAACCCCATTTTTCAAATGCTTGCGGCCTTATCCATCACACTGGCTTATCAGCCCGTCATGACCAAGCAAGTGCCATGCAAGCAGACTAATGCGTTCGTGTGATTCAGGTCAGTTAAATGAAACTGGAATTTTTTTTTCTATCCATTTTTGGGTTTGTCTCGGGAAAGGCTTATGCTGACCAATTATTCAAATTGTGGCACCTATAGCAATCTAGATTTGATAAAATACCTTGGGCCCGAGAAGTAGAAAAACGAAACGCGACGGCAGCCGAACCTCGGCGAAATCACCGAGAATCGTGGCCTTGGAAAGTCGAACAAAAGCCGAAACTGGCTTGTCCAGAAAATCAACCTCGCCCACTAGAACGTTATTCACTTCGGCTCCGGGCGGAATCTTCTTCATGAACGGTGAATTGCCCTTCAAAAGTGACACAAATAGAAAAAAATGAGTTGAAAAAAACGAACAAAAACACGCAGCACACAATTCACGTGACTAGGGCCACAAAGTAGCGACCCCGTGTTCCATAAAGAATCAATTGGAAAAATTAAAAACGCATACTTTTGCGCCGGTGACGGCCGCCATAGATGGGACGCTGGGTAAAGCCAGACCCATTTTCGAACGGGATTCGGTCAAATCTTAAAACGTCCACGTATATAAACAACACATTAATAATTGCATACGAGTTCCTTCCGTTTCGAACAACATAACGGATAAGCTACGACTTCAATAATATAGCAACAACCACCAACATTTCGACCTAGACTAGAGACATTGTTCTAAATGAAATGTATTCCGTTGAACCTACTTTTTGCGGAGCTGTTGCGGCTTTTCTCGCTCATCAAAAGTGGTGCGGACTTGACGACTTCGTAAAGATGTCGATGGGGGCAACACATGACTTCCGTCATCTAGAAACAAAATTCCAAGAATTAATATTGCACGTCCTTTTTCCTGTAACATAAAATGATCAAGGGTTACAAACTTGATTCTTTTGTTCGGCCGTTAGTTGGTGAGTTGAGCACACTTTATCGACAATGACGTTGATCACTTCGTCGACAGTCGTGGCTTCGGCATCCAGCAGTAGGGTTCCGTTTAACAGCGCACTACGCAATTCGAATAGAGCGTGAAGCGACAGAGTCCCGACAAACGGCTTGGTCCACCGATTGCCACCGTCTTCCACATCTTCTTCAAACTTGATCCAGCTACGATTTTCACAGACAGTCTAAGTCAATTTGTTTAATTTATACTCAGAGCTTGAACCAATTACCGGGCAACTTCCTTCCATTCGCCACCGGTACCGTCTTCGCTTTTAAATTCCTCCATTTCGGAGAAGACGGGACGTGGTTCATTCTGACCCGGTTTATCGGCATCCTCGCCCAAGATAAAGCGAACTCGCATGCTCGGTGGCAAATCTAAAAAGTTCACATAATATTAGAAACTGATTCATTTTACTTAGTTCTAATTCTTTACCTTGCATTGCCTCTGACCTCCGATTGCGAAGTGATCGTCTTTTGACGCCAGGAGACGGGCCCACAACCCTGACTCCTGCATTCGCTTCACCTTTAAATGTTACACAAGAAAAATACGATTAAATAAAACTCTTAAAATGTTTAAAACAAATCTGTAATTATAATTACTTTCTAAGAGAATGCTGGGCGGCTCATTGGTAGCCATGACGAATACTTGAGCGGACTCTTAGGTCCTTGCAGGAGCTTCTATTCTTCGTGGCAAAGTGGACGTCGGTCCAGTAGAAACTGAAGGTAAGAGAGTCGGAGACAGTCGCATTTGACCACCACCTCTGCCGGACGGCTTCACCAAACCAAACCCCACATGAATACGTGCGTACTACGTGAGGCATTCTCGCTCTGGTGTTGGGAGGAACGGACTGAGCAAGGAGGCGCGGCTTCCGAATCATAACAAACACTTGAACAAACATAGCTATTATTTTTTTCTTTTATCAAGGGACACACACATGTCGGTCGTTGTGTCGACGAGAATGTACAATGTGTCGTTTGTATTATTTGACCACGTCTACAAGTGTATAAATACCAGACATTATGGAAATTTTTATTTAACACTTTTTAAAACACAGATCAGAGGCAACCAATTCTGAATTAGTTGTACGCTATCAAACGGGTTTAACTGATATTATACGGCGAGGGAAAGAGTTGTTACTTGCGCCGGTCCATCAGGAAGAAGAGAATTTAGTCGGAAGACTTGGCAGACACCATTACATTCAACTAGCCACTGGCAGAAAATAATTGAATAGAGAATGTGACGTCATAAGAAAAGGTAGCGCGATTAAGCGGGCTGGAAGGGAAATGTAAGGATAGCAGAGAGGAAGAGAGATCGGCCGACATGTTGGATAATACTGGTTGAAACCAGCTATCCATTATGATGGCTAAAGAACACATAGCAAACCCCTCGAAGCTCTCGCTGGAAAGTTTACGAAGCCACGGCGATAAATGCAAAGAAGCTCAGGTAGTATGCAAGGTGCTATTCCGATTGGAGATAAAAAGGGCGTTCCTATCAGGCGAACATGGTGTGAGCACTGTCGCAGAGTATCAGAATGAGACGACACAAACGTGATAGGTATTCTCATTGGAACTGGTAAAAATAAAAATTTAGTAATCAAAGACCGTCGACACTTATTGATTGTCAATCACAGTCTTTCTTATATAACGTTGCGCGACTCTATTGCGACCGTTTAAATTTCTCTTTCCCCCAAGGCCACGGCTTTTCAATCGTCTACATCACCGATGAATTAAACTGCGACTGCTTGTTGTGATTTATTTCCCTGAATTTCAGCCGGAAGAATCGTTAATGCGCCATGCGACGATGTCGACGCACGCATCTACTCAAATGGCGTTCGAGTGTTTTTCACCGCGTTGCATGCCTCATTTCGTGAAACTAACGTGAAGCGATGGCTACTTACTAAGCGTCCTCTACTTACAGGACTGGCAGAGCAATTTTACGAATACATTTCCAGTTTCTCAAACTCATTTCACGGTCGCTCTCCTGTCAAACACCTTTCTCCATGTGCCACGGTGCAACAGGTCACCTCATTCTTTTTTGTTCCCGTTCGATCCATGACGCCGTTCACAGAACTCGGCCGTTTTTTTTCCTTTTCGCCTAGACGTGCAGTATTTCTACATATACTCGGATCAAAGTTCCCATTGGAGAACAGAGAGACCCAACTTGGACAGAGTGGCACGGACTGACAAAAAGCCGGCGGCTTTTCTGGTTTCTTGTCTTCTTGTAAGATCACGTAAACCAAAGAAAAATATTAAAGAAAGAGAGAAAGAATAAAGAAAAAGAAGAAGGAAGAATCCCCTTAAGGGTAGATGGTACGCGATGGTACAGCAGGACAGTCGGCGGCTGGTTGGTTTACGAACGACGGGAAAACCAACCGCCGGCTGCACGAACGAAAGGCGGAGCCGACCGTTGTGTGCACGAGACTCTGTCGTGAAAGCTTTGATTCAACATTTCACTCTACAAGTATTTGCATACAATAAAAAAATACCCTTTTCTCCTCGACTCTGTAACTCACTGACAACGGATAGCACTCGTCGAGACTGTTGTCAGTCATTCTATTTGGACGCAGTTTCGTTGTTATAACTTTTTGAAATGAAATCGTTTCACAAAAAAAACAAGCATGGGTATAGGTAGGGAGAGGCTATTATTCAGTTGGGAGTAGATTCCATTAGGTAAAAATTGAGGTCAGGACACAGTTAAACATAAGAGAAAAATGTCTAGAAATAAATGAGTCACGTCGTCCAGAAAGTGGCTGGTTGGCGTCTACGACAGTGGAGGGGACATTTCAATGTCGCAAGAGATCGAGAAATTCGAGATTGGGTCATGATCGTAAACAACAAAAAAACACACACACGCAAGAACGACGCGTCGTCGATGAAACCGTTTAACAGTCGCGGTGACTATTTTAAAACCCTGGGAGATTAGGCGTCACCCGTGCACAATCAATGACGGTTCGATTTCGCCCCGCAGTGTCAATACAAAAAATCCCGCTTTACGCACATTTGAACTAGTTGACCATGATTAGAATGAAACGAAAAAAGCTTTCGATGAAAAGCCGCCAGCAAGAAAGTAACCTCCTTATTTCCAGTGAAATAACCTACATTGGTTCCTAAAAAGTATTGCTTTCTACAACGCGGCGCCACAAGTTGATCAATTTATCTCTTTTATTTACTTAATCCTTTTTAGAAATTCGTTTTTCTTGACAGGTATATACGTATTGTAACTCTAGCCGTAAAAATACAAACCGTGATGAGATTCGATAACATTGGGACGCCACCATTAGATTGCTGTTGACGCTTATGTCATGTCAATACACCTTTTGGTATTGCATTGATATGACATCTGAAAAGATCAAAATACCTTTTTCTCATTTGGCATTTCACTCACACACGTGTGGGATTTTAATTTTCTACCTTGCATTTCTAATAGACTCGCCGGGTTTATAATTGAAACTCCCAACAGAGATTTTTCCAAATGGTAGCTAGTTTTTCGCTTCGACCGCCTCCATACCAGTTTGGTGAGAAATGTTGACGTCTTAGTAAAGTTCTTCGCATTTCATCAGTTGGCAGACACTGGAAAATTCGAAAAAGCAAATCAATATGCGCGACTTTGGGTGAATTTATTATGTCATTCCGTGTCCAACGTACCAAAACCAAATTAAGACAAAGCGAATCGTCAAGGAAAAGTGGCCGATTATTTATATAAATAAACGCGTTTGTGCATTCAGTTCGAAGAAAACGGAGGGCGATACCTTTTGAAAATCCATCCATCGAAAACCAGCTGCGCCAAGTTCCTCTATTGCACAATACGAGATGTGTAGGTATTCCTCCAAACGGTTAGAATAATATTAAGCTGCTGCCTGATGTTGCAATGCTTCGCAATTTCCTGAATAAACCCAACACAGTGACGCCAAGCGAATGGAAAAACCGGCGTCACAAATCATCGTTATCATAATCGTTAGAGGCTAAAAAATGAAAGAGGCAACCTGACTAAACTGAATGTATTTTTATTAAGCTATTCCTTACTATCTAGCCAACTTGTTACCTAAGAGGTCAGCGAATAAGACTTGTGGTTTTTTTTTTTAGGTTACGGTGTTGTTGCTGAATTGTTTTGGCACGACACCACAACGAGACGGTTTTCCCGTTTTCCCTTCGGTGCATTCTGTACAGGTGGCGCTCAACGACAACGATTCGAATTCGAAAAAGGAAATTTTAAGCGTGAAAAATCGCGACTGTCAATTGATAGAAAGACATTGAAATTGATGTATGCAGTGACGAATTGTACTGTATTATTCACGGGTTCAATCGAAAACAATGGTAAAAGCTTGAAATAAATCATCTGACTTATGCAGTTGTTGTTTGAGCGAGCAATGGAACTCTATCGGAAAGAACTTTTAGAATATCCAACCCCGATTTCCAGGTGTGAATATTAGCTTTAATGTGAAGGTCTTTTTCGGTTTTCATTTTCTCAATATGTTTGACTAGGGAATAACCTTCTCGGGGGAAGACAAAATCTTTAGGAGAGAGCCTCAAACTGGGACAGAAATCATTTTCGCCATCTCCGATAAATGCAACGTGTGTGAAAACAATATTTTCTTTGGCTCTTTCTTCAATGTAAGATTCCAAAATTTGGCCCTTACAAAGATTGATTGTGCTCAAGGAGCAGGAGTCTTGGACATGGTACATTTCGAGTTCGAGGAGGCCATCATCATTAAACTTGGCAGGATTTGTAAAAATCTTATTAACCCTATCTTTGAGTCCATGGAAACTCAAGATGTGATCAATAAACACATAATTTGCATCTGATATAACAATGGTTTCGGCTTTCGATTGATCAAGAGTTTTCAACAGATCAACCATTCCAGGCGAAAATGATATTTCAGTCATGCATTCCAAGATTTGCTCAGGAGTGGTGTTGTTGGAGTGAAGATAGCGAAATATTTCAGACATGAAAAGAGTCCAACCTTGATCACTGTAGAGGGATTTGATTTCTGGGGGTATCTTTCCTTTTGGTGCCAGCTTTGTGACATACGTGTCACTGTTGTCATTGATAATTGTATGGTCGAAATCAAGAGCTAGAAGGATTTTTTCTTGCTTGCCTTCATTAGCAGTCTAATTTTTAAACAAAGAATAGGGGTTTTAAACCAAAGAACTGATAAATACTGAGATTTTTTTATACCTGTGACATGTTGACTCTGTTTTCGATATTGAATCTTACGAGACGAGCAGCAGTGACTGGACGATAAAAGGTTAATTTGCTAAGTTTGAAAAATGTGTTCATTCTGTGTTACAAAGCCAACATTTATCTATATGTTACCTAACAATTGAAGTGCCTGGCGGTAGGCAGTCAGTAGTGTTCAGCGTAGTAGTGTGGAAGATGAAACTTTTGTGAAAATTCAGGAAAAAATATCGTCTGCAATTTTCATGTGTTTTTGTTGCAGCTGCCACCTAGCGATCAACGTAGTAGAAAGCCATATTTTAAGTATACCAATTTCATATCTCTAGTGGTGGTGGAGGACACAACAACAAGCAGTAGGATTTTTTTTTTTTCAAAAGAAAACATTGCAACCAGTGTTTAGCAATTTAATCCTATTTTAAAATCGCAGACTGCAGCTCGACAGAGCAACTAAGCAACGATATAAGGAAAATAAATCTGGCTATAAAAAATATTTGCATAATAGAGTGGTAGCACTTACGTGTCTAAAAAGCGTTTAAGGAATAAAGCTGTCTCGTTATCTGCCTTTGTGCATTGTAGCGACTGTTTTGCGCATTACAGACAAGATACGAAACATCCCAAGTTCAACACATTTCCTTCTCCTCTCGTCATTAATGGTTTTCCTTAAAGCTACTTGAAAAAGCGAACGTTATTTTTGTCGTTGGACGACCGAAGGGAACGGAGAACGTGCGCTAGCCCCTTTCTTTCTTTCTTTCACTCGGCACGAAGCCTTACAGAGCACTTTGAAACGATAATAAGAAAGCAAGAACTTTGCTTTCCACCAAAGTAAGACTGCGAGTGCGTCTTAATCCACGTTTTTTTCCTTCGATACTTTTGTAAGTTATACACTGACGCGTTCTAGCGATGAACCCAAATTGAAACAGAGTTCGTACCAATATAAACACCAGAAATGGCGACTGCATTCATAAGGGCAAGTTGGGTATTGATCTCAATTCGAATTTAAAAAAATTCAGTCA
This sequence comes from Daphnia pulicaria, assembly GCF_021234035.1. Classification (NCBI taxonomy): domain Eukaryota; kingdom Metazoa; phylum Arthropoda; class Branchiopoda; order Diplostraca; family Daphniidae; genus Daphnia; species Daphnia pulicaria. Next base: position 1,338,641 of record NC_060914.1, on the reverse strand, counting down.
GACGTGACAAATTGCTAACAGTGACTTTGCCAAAAAAGAGTCGCCGTGTAAAATTTACCAGCCTGTGAAAACAAAGGGATAACGTGTGCGACTTGGGCGTCACAGCCTGTGAAAGAGACCCATCCGGAATGAGACTGAAAAAGAAAACAAACAAATTATATAAAGACCGACGAAAAAACACACCCAACTGCGAGCCAAAAATATTTAAAGCGAGTCGGAAAAGAGACGACATCTGTGTGGGCGCATGATGTTGTGCTACACTATACACCGTGGCCGTCTTGCCTTTGCGCCATTCTAATATACACAAAAGTAGGAGAAGAGCCTCTCCACTTGTGTATAGTTCCAGGGAAAGGAAAGGGCGAAGAGAAATGAGACGGGGTTCTACACAAACGCAGGAGGATATATAGAAAAGGAGGGTCTCTCTTCGGAGGCGGGAGAAAGGGAGGGAGCGTCGGGGTAAACACACGCTCCCACCGACGCTGCTGCTCTTGTACGTCTGTACACCCTCGTCCAGTCTTCAATCGGCTTCCAACTCTGTCACATCCAACCAGCCGCATCTTCATCGTCCATTCTAGCTCTTTCTATCTCTCCTTGTTTATTCTTTCATCTGAATTATTTTCTTCTTCTCTCTATCAAGTCGATTTGTTTGGCATTTATCGCAACATTTGACGAGCTTTATTTTGCCAAAAGTGTCGTATTTCAAGCCGAGATTGTGCCCACCAACCGGATACAATTTGGAAATCTTCTCCCACGAATCTAACCAAAGTGGAATAAGTTTCATGGCCTCCGCTGACTTGTCAACGGACCACTGAAAAGAAGAACAGAAGAAAAGCTCCGAGATATACACGAGGACATCCTTTTTGATCCTCTCCGATTAAGGTAGACATTTTGAATCGATCTTGTGTGCCTATATGACAGCAGACTCTCCCCCGTGAGTGTGTGTCTCCGCACCGTCCAAATCTGGCCAAAGACTTGCCTATAGCATCCAAGAACAAAAAGGGTCTCGAACAATGAACCAAACGAAGAAATTAGCCACGCACAAATCAACCACTCACGAATCTTTGACTAGACGAAATTAAAATGTTGAGGGGACGAAGAAGACTTATTATGCAAGTAGACTACTTTGACAGACGTGTGTACATGTATATGAATTCCCGCGCCGTGGGAATGCTTGCAACCTTTTCATTTGGCGCCCCACTAGTACATAGACTTTAGCTTGTATAACTCATATAGAAGAAGCGTGAGTCTATCCCGCTGTTCACCTCATCTTTTTCCCTCTCTGTGTGTGTGTCTGTCGGTTCTCTCCCGCTTTTCTATCCCACCATTTTGTATTGATCTGTGTTTATACACGGCGGTGGCACGAGCCCGAGTGGAACTCGACTTGCGTCCATTGTCAGGAGCCCAGGAGCTTCCTTCGCTACGGTTCGGCAAACCGCGGATTTCTTATACATATAAGAATTGCCATTTTCTTAGTCTATGTATCATCTACCAATCGATTCTCTCTTTTTCTCTCTCGATCTCCTGTCGTCACATCCGCTGCATCTTCAACGTTTGCATTCGAGTTTCTCATCAAACGTGAGCGCATGAAAAGGTTCGCGGTCGTGATGCTAGACCACGTATTGTTATCTCGTTTGATCTGCGTGGGATTTGCCAAAAAATGAGATGGCGTAAGCATTTTGCTGGCATCCGCCGTACCGTACGTGTATCAATCCAGCGCCAATGTTGAAAAGCTTCGCCGATGATGGGAGAGAGAAAAATCTAAAAGAAATCGAAGCACGTTGACTTTTTCGCCGACGTGGTGACGAGTGTGTCCAGACATAAACGCGTGCAAGGAGAAAAGACCATGACAACAAGCCTCAGCAGTGGATTTCTAGTATCTCCGTGTGTACAAAGGAATAAACATTTCACTTTTGGTCCGGTCTTTTTCGGGGTTTGTTTTCGGGACCAGTTGTAAACAAAAAAAGCGCATCGCTGGGCAAATCAAACACACACACACAGCAACAGTCATAATAATGTAGCCTGGGATGTTATATACTAGTTCTTGTATAACACGTGTAAAACTTGTGTGGGGGTTATTCTTCATCTGCCATTCATCTTTGATGTCGTTTTTACCCCGAAAAGAAAATTCTATAGCGAATCCTTCCGCCGCGATGGGAGTTGTTGGCCATTCTAAAAGACGTTATGGAATTAGTTTTGGTGGGATTGCCGGAGATTAGATCCCATTTTTTTCCTTTTTTTGATATCGAATTTTCTTTTGTGTGTTCCGGCGAGCTCTGGTCCTGTCTAGAATGGGAGGGAACTGAATTGACACTATCGATCGATCGATCGAACAGCACGGTGGAAAGTCGACCGTAATACCTATGCGAGTATACCGTTTCGGCCTGCGACTAAGGCCGTTGGGCGCATTCCTATAATCCCGCCCATGGTTCAAGAGAAGGGGACGTACAGTCAAAGTGAAGCCTTTTTTATTTCCGGATTGGACGGATTTGCCCGAGGGCCGAAAACTGGTTCTCATATCTCTCGATATAGGACGATGAAAAAAATGGCATTATTTAAAAAAATAAAAGTCAATTCCATTTCTTTTCTTTTTTTTTTTGATATCGCAGAGTTGTTATCGAATCATCCGCTAGCCCTCCCTGCGCTTCGACATGGCCGACAATTCACCGTTGCCGGTCCCACGGACGGGACCCGGAGACGCACCCAAAGATCCTGGGATCGCGTCAAACTGTCACCAATCCTACACGGAAAAGGATTTCGAAGGTAAGAAAATGTTCTTCCCAGTAATCGAGTGTCAAGTGATTTCTATGTGTGTTAGTGTGTGGTACTCGAGACGGTCATTAGCATAACTAGGAAAAACCGTTGGAGAGTTATTCGCCAGTAATAACCGATAAGCTCTCGTCTCACGCTCCTATTGGTCCGTCAGTCAAGAGACTACACTGTGCAGCGAGGACTTTTCTTTTGTATCGATCGGTCGAATAAGACGGAGACAGTCACAGTTTGCGATATATATTGATGACGGGAGGATCGGGCTTAACAGCCCAGTGACGCGCTAGAAGATTCCTATACTATATAATCCCAGATATGGTCTTGTTCCTTTTGCCCTATCGATCAAATAACCGAGACAATTGCTCGATCGAGAGAAAATAGCGACACACACAAAAAAGAAAAGAAAAGAAATCCAACAGAAAGAACATGGTACGGAAATGAAAAAGAAAACAATCAGGGAAAATCGAACAGCCCCCAATTCGGGCCCGCAGCCAAAACCCAATGTCAAAGTCAGATTGTTTTCTTTTCTTCCCATGCCAACACGGTCCATTATTGTTATATAGAAAATTCTAACCGTTTAAACCAACTGTGATCAATTATATCGCTTTGGTATAAACTCGAGTCAACTTTAGAATCTTCCGCATGGCTTTTATTCCACGCGCGTTATAAATAACATATAACGATTATTCATGATGTAGGCCACCGGGCTCACACTATGTACGTGGGTGTTCACGTTCCGTCCAACGGGAACAAGCGGCGTTCACATCACAGGCGGCACCGCCATCACCATCGGCACCAACATCAGCCCGGCATAGCTGAAGAGGCCTCTCCAGCTGATAACTGTACGTTGTGAATTTTTAATAAAAGATTTTTTGGTTCATCTTTTTTCTCAGGGAGGGAGGGCCGCCGGCCGTACTGATCTATTTCTATTTTTTGATGATTTGCATATACTTTTGAAGCGGCCATTCCACCGTCGCAGCGCGTTCAATTCATCTTGGGTGAAGAGGCCGACGGAGATGACGGAACTCACGAAGCCCATCCGCTTTTCTCCGAAATGGAAGAACTCTGCTACAATCACGACGCCGGAGAAGTCGAATGGAACGAAACGGCACGGTCAGTAGTAGTCCATGTTTAGACATGCAGAGTGAGACTGCGTCATAATTGTATACAGGGCCGTACAAATTAGCCTTCCACAAATGTGGATGAAAAGATGACGGTCCGAGAGCTTATTCCAGCAGACTTGAGTTAAATGCTAATTGAACATCCGCATGCGGATTTCTGGCGGGGAAACTTATTCGGCGGCCGACACGAGTTAACTTTTTGGCGTTTTCCAATAGTTGGGTGAAGTTCGAGGAAGACGTGGAAGAAGGTGGTAGCCGTTGGTCTAAGCCTCACGTAGCGACTCTATCGCTCCATTCGCTGTTCGAACTTCGCAGTCTCCTGCTCAACGGACCCGTCCTGCTGGATGCCGATGCTCAGACACTCGTCCAGATAACTGATCTCGCCATCGACATGATGGCCAATTCCGGCCACCTTCCATTCAACTCCAAAGAGAGGGTATACATTTTTTAAAATAGCGAGACGCGCTAATAATATGACGATCGAATTTCGACCCATTTTGAAACAATTGAATCACAAAAGGTTCGCGAGGCTCTTCTCAGACGCCATCGCCATCTCTACGAGAAGAACAAAGAGAACAGCGCTGCTAAGCTGCCCATTATCCGCTCTCTGGCCGACATTGGCCGCAATTATTCTCAATCGCGAAGTGAGTACCCGCCATCATTCTATTACTATCCCAAATTTCAAAACCGATCCTTATACACACGCACGCACAGTGCATGACACGCTACATTGCACTTGTGCGTGCCGGGCCCTGTTCGTGATTCTCGCAGTGATTCGTATACAACCTATCCATTATTGAGAGCTAGAGATGGTCGCGAACAACAATTGATTCAGGTTTATATAGATTCACTTGTGTGATGGGTAATATTGAACAGCAAATAAGCTCAACACACCAGATGGCTCTAACAAAAAAAGAACGAATTACCTTAATTTTTTTAAGACCTTTTATTTCCTTATTCGATCAAAAAGAAGTTCCCTCCCTATGGTCTCTAATAGTCTCGGCGCGTTAATTGGCATTGCGCCAATCCAGAACGCCCACGACTCGCACAAATAACACACGAAACCAAATAACAAGATTGAGAAACGGACGCAATTCCCCGAATGTTGTTATTACATAAATTAGTAGTTGGCTTGTTAAACTTATACCCCCGAGTTCTTTTTATTTTTCTAAATTAGTAGCCTACATCTATTTTTACTATTTTTTCAACCCCCTTCACCGTCTTCATTACGTAACAAAAACAACGCCAAACCCCCCACCGACGTATCTATCTGTGTGTGCGTGCAAATAGACCCGCTTCCATACCCTCACCACCACCACCAGCATCATCTTCCGATTGGGGCGAAGCGGTCATTCACGAAAAGTAGCGACGACATCGCGGAAGAGGATCCCGTTGAACAGGATCGGGCGGTGCTGGCCTCGTCGTCGCCCGCCGCCGCCTCCGCTGATGCCAAGAAACAATTGCAGTCGCCCGAATCGTGTTTAAACGTGCCGTCAGGTGCTCAAACATCTCTATGACATCCTCTCTGTTTCTATTTTTCTTTCCTTTACTCGACAAAAACCCTCGGTGTGTAGAGATTCTTTTGGTAGAATTTGACGGAAAAGAACAAATCAAACGGACTTTTTTGGTTTTCTGCACGATATTATTAATTGTAATGACCACACACGGTACCACAAAAGGGAAACCCTTGTAGTTTCAATTGAATTGGATGAGACAAACCGCCCAATCGTGATTGATTAGGTTCGCTGATGATGACGGACGTTCCGGTGACGTCAATGACAGCCATAAAAGTCACGCTCACGGAGGCCGATAGCCGCGACGGAAGCGAAATCGTTTTGTTGGAGCATCTCGTGCCGACGGCCAGCAACACTCGTCGCATTAGGTTCGACCATCATCACTTGCCAACGGACGACCCGTTTCTTGCCCTCCCGAATGATAGGCGGTCATCGTGGGGTAATACAATACTATCCACCATCTTTATATGACTGGCCTTCAGCACTGAGCATCTACTAAAAACAACGACACACGCGATTGGCAGTCAATTAACCGTTTGCCGGGGTCCATGACGCACGTGCATTTAATTTGAGCTAATTAATCCCATGTCCGATAGAAACCCCCCACCCCCTTAATAACCTGCAGTTCAGCAAAACGCTCGATACATTTAAACCCCCAACTACTACATAACAAAAGTTACGTCAACCCGAATGGCGAATGGCTCCTTCGGGATCGACCCGCTGGGCTGCCATCTCGACCCATAATTCAAAAGAGAAGAAAGATATATATATATAACTGCTATGTATCATTTGCAATAAGACCCCCCCCCCCCCTCACTGAGCTGGAGTGCTGCTGGATGACTGGCTGAACTGGATCGATAAATCACTGCAGCTCTATATATACACCAGCTAGCTCTGCGCCTTGCATCAAATTATTGATTCGTTCAGTTTCCGACACGCTGTAACGGCTAGCTGTGATTCAAAATGTCCGACGCGGGATCAGAGACTTTGCACGTTCACCTCTTTTGTGTATAGTAATATACCTGTAGTTTGTGGTCTGACGTAGTTGTCAAAACACATCATCGACATGTCGACAACAATAGACGGCGGGACAGAAGACAAAAAGCCAAGCATGGTCACGTAAATCACGCATCCACGCAATATTATAATAAAAAGACATTTTTTGTTCAAGCACGGCATGCATAACACCATTACACCACTTTAGGAAAGTGGTTTGCAAATAGAATTGAACAATTTCTTCCAGACAGTATTTTCGTGTTTTCCTTATTAAGCTTTTTGGACGACATTTGCGACTGTCTATTAATATTATTAATACGATTAATTATCGGTAAAGAAAAATTTAAAAAATTCGGAGCGATAAAAAACGAATGTTTGGTTGTGATATTGGTACTAATGACGTCGTGTTTTCATGTACGGTCTGTCTCATGTCATCATCTTCTGCTGACACGAATATTTTGGGCGCTTGGGTATCAGGTACAGCCTCGCACGCTGCCATGGCTACGAGTCCCAGTGCAGCTTCGATGCTGCGCAACACGAGCGAAAAAGACATGGGCAACGGAAACGGAGACGTTCACAAAGTAATGATGTACTATGATAATAATAACAGCAGCATCATATGATTTATTCCTAATTGAGAATGCCGGGCTTTAAACATTTTCTTTTTTGGACGTGTGTATAACACCAACAGGGGAATACGTCGTTCTTGAAAAAGATTCCAGCGGGAGCCGAAGCCTCAAATGTACTTGTCGGCGAAGTCGATTGCCTGGAAAAACCCGTTTCAGCCTTCATCCGGCTGGTTCAACCTGTCGTTTTGGGCGATTTAACCGAAGTTCCCGTCCCGACCCGCTTCGTTTTCATACTCCTAGGACCAGTGGTTAGTGAAGAAGGATTTACTATAGCTATATACATGCACGCTTCATTACCCTATATGCTGTGCATCTATATATCCATATTCTGACTCTCTTGCAGTCGCTACGGCAACGAGAAGAAAACATAAATCTTTTAGTGCGTGTGTGTGTATAGCACATATAAATAGCGCAGCTGCACATTCGTGATGCTCCATCGATCGGCTTCATATTCTCTCCTTCTGTTTTGTCTTGGACGTTTTTGTGAAACAAATAACAATATTTACAATAAAACTGATGTGTTTAGGGTGGCCAAGCCAGTTATCACGAAGTCGGCAGGGCTATGGCCACGTTAATGTCAGACGAAGTGTTTCACGAAGTCGCCTACCGGGCCAAGAATCGCGATCACCTATTGGCCGGCGTTGACGAGTTCCTCGACGCCGTCACCGTCTTGCCGCCAGGCGAATGGGATCCCCAGTAATGAATAACGCAATTTGTTTCAAATAAGTGAGCGATCAAATTATTAACAGAGTTATTCTTTTGAAACTCATTCAAACAGGATTCGTATTGAACCGCCGGCAGCCATTCCATCTCAGGTAATGGAACCCCTTTAATTGCCTTAATTTTACTCGGTATAGTAGCAATTAAATCAACGAATCGAATTGACAGAACACGAGAAAATTCCCCGAAAAGAACAAAGAAGAAGTCAACGAAGAAGAGGAGGAGAGTAAGGTTCGCGAGACTGCCGGCCTGTACCGAACGGGCCGACTCTTTGGCGGCCTCATCAACGACGTCAAACGAAAAGTGCCGTGGTACTGGTCCGACTACAAGGACGCCATGTCCATTCAGTGTCTGGCCGCCTTCACTTTCCTCTACTTCGCCTGTCTGACACCATTAATCACGTTCGGCGGTCTGCTGGGCGACGCCACCGAAAACCGTTTGGGCACAATGGAATCCCTCTGCTCCGGCTTCCTCTGCGGAATCGTTTACGGCATTTTCTCCGGCCAGCCGCTCACCATCCTCGGCTCCACCGGACCCGTTCTCGTCTTTGAAAACATTCTCTACGATTTCTGCAAGTAAGATGGGGCTGCCAGCAGCAGTGATGAGACAATAGTCGATATCTTCTCGGCCGTGGTTAATTGATTGATTCTCCCAACTATAAACAACCCCACCAGGAGGAACGAGCTAGATTACTTGGGGCTGCGATTTTGGATTGGCATGTGGATTGCATTTATTCTGATCGTACTGGTGGCCATAGACGCATCGGCTATCGTTTGCTACATTACCCGATTTACCGAAGAGAATTTCGCCCTTCTAATTGCCACCATTTTCATCTACAAGGTAATTTTTCCAATCTGATGGTTTCTAACTCACGAAATTGCACGCTAATTTTTTTTCAAACCCCCGCGAAGGCTATTGAGAAAGTGTTATCGATTGGGCAAAAGTATCCGATGAATCCACCCGTCATCAGCGACTGCCGCTGCCTACCGTCCAATTTCACCATTGAAGCTAGAGACGATATCAGTACCAGCTGGTCGGGAATATCTTGGCAAGAATGCCAATCGGTTGGTTACTCATTATTATTCTCTTTTCGTCGTTTCGATTATGTCACACTCAATTCTTTTTTAAGGTGTACAATGGAACTCTGGAAGGAGAGGATTGTCACCTTGTCAACAAACCTTGGTACCCGAACGGTAAACTCATTATCAATAATTCAATTATTCTGTGAGATTCTATAAACCCGAAATTGTGAATTTACAGTCTTTCTGATGTCGATTATCCTGTGCGTCACCACCTACTTCCTCTGTGTAACGCTGAAGAACATGAAGCGAACAAATTTCTTCCCCAATAGCGTACGAGAATTCAATATCATTTAAATACTATTTAAATTTAATTGAATGGACGTATTTACAGGTGAGACAAGTGATTAGTGATTTCGGTGTTTTCATCACCATTTGCTCCATGTCTCTAATGGATGCCCTGGCTGACGTCCGCACGCCAAAACTCCTCGTGCCGGATGAATTTAAACCGACTTGGGAAGGGCGCGGATGGGTCGTGTCGCCATTCAACAATCCATGGTGGACCATTCCTGCTGCGATTGCTCCCGCCATGCTGGCCACTATTCTCATCTTCATGGATCAGCAAATCACGGCCGTCATCGTCAATCGTCGTGAAAACAAGCTCAAAGTAAAAGAAATTTCTGTTTTTACCAAAATTGAACCAAATTCGTCATTAGCTTTTCTTATCGGATTGACAGAAAGGGTGTGGCTATCACTTGGATTTGTTTGTGTTGGCCATTTTAATCGTCGTCAAATCAATTCTGGGCCTCCCTTGGTTTGTGGCCGCTACCGTCCTCTCCATCAATCACGTCAACGCTCTCAAACTCCAGACGGAATGCGCCGCTCCTGGCGAAAAACCCCAATTCTTGGGAGTCAAGTAACACCCATTAGAATTTAATTTCATTTCAATGAAAAGATTCTCAATTTATTCTCGATTGAATTATACAGAGAACAGAGAATGACTTTGATTATGATCTCTGTGATGATTGGCCTGTCCGTTTTCATGACGCCCATTCTGACGTATATTCCCATGCCCGTTCTATTTGGAGTCTTCCTGTACATGGGCACTTCTCCGCTGGCCGACATGCAATTCTACGATCGACTCTTACTTCTCTTTATGCCGACGAAATACCAACCGGACCACATCTATCTACGCAAGGTGACGCTCCGCCGCGTCCACCTGTTCACCTTCATCCAGTTGCTCTGCTTCATTGTCCTGTGGGCCGTCAAAGAAATCAACGCCATTTCTATCGCTTTCCCCCTGATGGTAAGACGGTCTAACCTTTTCCCCCCTTACACACTGAAATGCTAATGATTTTGATTGCCCAGTTGGTGGTCATGATTGGCGTGAGAAAATCTCTCGATTTCATTTTCACCAAGTACGAACTGAAAGTGCTGGACGATCTGATGCCCGAAAGTAACACGAAGCACAAGGACGAGGAAGACGAAGAAGTAACTACTCTAGTATCAACATTTCTTTCTCGATTACATAATTTCAATCAAAATAATAGGCTAATTAAACACACTCTATAACCTCTAGGCGGGCGGGACAAGCGTCGCCGCGGTCAGTCAAATGGCAATGACGGACTACACCAGTCACAGCGGGAAAAACTTCCAGATCCAGCTGCCCAACGGAAACATCATGAACATCCCTGTCGATAGTTCAACGGCAGGTGGAACCGGCGGTGGCGGCGGCGGTGCCAATAAGGCCATGAACATTTCCGAGGAGGTCAATCGAAGTGGCGTCTGGAAAACCGTGAACATCGGCAACGTCCTCCCAGCGTCCACTTGCATCCAGGAGAGCAAGCCGACGTGTCGCAACAACCGGCGCCGAGAAAAGTAGATATTCCTTTTTTTGTTTGTTTGCCCAGCATCATCATATAATATTATATATCTAGTTTACATTACTGAATTTACCAAAACAGTAACTGATTGTGTTTTTTAATGTGTTCTTTTCATTGTAACGTGTGTTTGTTGACTTCCTCTTTCACGCCACAATTCAAAAAAAAAATCCGAAATCAAAGAAACAAATCGAATCAAGGCGACGGGCATATTAAATATGACAGAGCGCGTCAACTTAAAGAAAACCAAATTCGAATAAGCCAGAAAATGACGCCGTTGTGTCCATTCCATTTTTTAAAAGTAGCGACGAGAGGGGGAAATATTATTGCGATTGGGAAATCCCTGATATTTTGTCATTGATGTCTTGTTAATATTGTGTCTTTTTATGTTGTTGTTTGTTGTTGTTGTTGCTGGTTTTTGAAGCGATGGCGTTGGTCAACGTGCCAAAAACCGCAACAGATATAAAGCCGCGAAGGTAGGTGATGGCATTATATTAACGATGTGATTTTGAATAGGAAGCATTTTACTATTTGACGAAAAAAGCAAGTGGATGAACGCAACATACACACGCCCAGTGATTGAACGTATTTGACCATGAGAGAATTATCTATCGCGTGTGTAGCCTTAATTTCTCTCAGCATTCTAACATGGTTGTAAACATGACAAACGATGAAGGACGACGAAGAAATAGACTTACAAAATCACGATCTGATCAGATTATATATCTGTCATCTAGTCCTAATATAGTCCCCATTTCCCTCGCAGTTGCCAAAAGAAAACAAAAAATAATCAATAACCCCCATGTAATATTGCCATCGGGAATTGGAATCGTTGTATACGAGTTTGACAAGACACTTATTGAGATCTGATGATGCTGCCCGGACAGGTGCTTTGTGCTCAAATCAGCAATAAAATTTTAAAGGGGGGAAATCATTTTTCAAATAATTCAAAGGCGATGGCGGATATCCATAGTCTTGCCACTATTAGAAGTAAAATCCCATAGCAACAGACAAAACAACAAATACTTATTCAATCTCGCGGTAGGTTTCTATATAGTCAGAAGTTGATGACGGAATAAAAAACAAGAAAAATGTCCACTCTTTTTTCGACGATAAACAAGCTCTCTGTATCATTTATAATATGAATTGATATTGTTTATGATTGATGTTCCTGGCTGGTTCAGTTGAGGTAGAATTGATATACTTTAATACTGACTATGTTTTAAAAAAAGAAATTAATACACAGAGTGGTTAGATAAAGACATAGTTATTTAACCACAATGCGCAATTATTTCTTTCCAACTTTCCAGCGACAATTTTGATCCTCAGCCTCAGTCTGCATCCAGCCCCATTGAATGGGCTGGGAAAAACGTGAATTCCATCCTAGACTATCAGATGCCTCGACCTGTTAACCCAGCAATAACGAAACAAACGAGGAGGTGCCGGTGTGGCGGCAAGTCCCTCTTGGTAAAAAAATTCTCTAGTTGCACTTTGTTCAAATATTTTCGAATGTGATGGTTTACTCACAGACAAAATTGTGAGGTACAAAAAACAACAGGCCTGATCTGCAGTCGTTCGACATTAATGAGATTTTTAGTAAACCATTACTGAGAAAAAACAAAAACGAAGAGAGAAAATGGTTGCAGTCAAGCAACCGCCTAGCTCAGGAATAAACGTACTCCGTGACTACGTAACGATTTATAATCAACGCCACGAAAAACTGTCAAAAAGGAAGAATAGAGATCAATTTTTTCCTACCTTTATATGCCTGGGAAATACAGCCAGGCAACTACAGTTGCTCCATCCATCCGCTGAAGAGTTCATTTACACCGGACGGGATAGGGACAAAGGGTGTCCTCGTGAATATACCCATATTCACATGGGCATACACGAGGACATTGAAAGAAGGGGGAAGAAGAGAGATCCGTAGCTCGATTGACATCGGTAGTTATATGGGTTGCTGGCTTTTATCTAAATAAAAATAGAAAATGGGTTACGAAAAAATAACAAGTCAGGGAAAGTTGAAAACGAGACACTGGGTAAACCCTAATTGTTAATAAATGGGAGACTTAAAGTTTTACATGTAATACACTGCATTGATGCAGGTAATGCAGCATTAAAATATCTAGTAGGTCACAGGTCAATAAAAGCGATAAAAGTAAAGTAAAGTCATTACCCAAGCGATGATCCTGAGATTGTTGCTAACAGGTTAACAGCTGCACAAGAAAAACTTGCATATTGTGTTGTTATGATGGCTGGATCAGGCCTAAAATCTGCAAAAAAGAAAAAGGTTACGTTACAAACAAACTGCCATGCATCGAAAGGGCAATCACATGGTAAATGCTAGCCAGGAACTAACATTTCACCAATTTGGAACAGGTTCAACTCTTCTATAGCTTCCACAATCTTTCTATTTTTAATCTTAGTTTTATTTACCCGCTAAACAGCATGGAGTATGACGGTTTAAAAAACAAATAAATCTATAACAATAAATCTTGAATTTTGTCTCTGACTTTTTTCGAAATTTCAAACTGAAAGAAGCAGACGACACTTGTCCAATTTGCTTCTAATCAGCATGCTTACTCCCCCCTCAAAATCCAAACCGCTCAAAAACGACAAGGGAATAAATTTTAGTTGAAATCTAATACCATTTCTGTTGGATATAATTACCCGGTAAACCTCCCCCCCCCCCCCAAAAAAAAAAATAATTAATTCCTCGATTGCCCCCCTCCCACATCCCTCTTGGAAGCCAAGAGGGAAAAACCGCTTATCTCGTTCAGCGCGATAAAGATATAAGATGACGGCAATATATAAATTCAGGGAGTCCACCTGTATATATTAGTGAAGGAAAGTATGATACAATTTTGAATTTCGCCTTCGGAAAAAGTAAAATAAAAAACAAGTGAAAAAATTATAAAATGATCCGGACAGCTTATATTCTTGTTATTGCGTTCGATTCACAAATTAAGCTCAATAAGAAAACAATTATTCAGTCAAAGCGTCGATTCCTGCGGTTGTTAAAATCACCGTTAAAAGTGTACATTAATAGTAGCACTACTATTATTGCGCCGATTGCCCATCCAAAAGTTTTAAAAAAATCTTCAATGTCACGAGAAAGAGAAGCTAAGAATTGGTCGAACTTCTCTCTCGTACTTTCAAATCGAAGCTGGTTTTCTCTGGAGGATCCCGCAGCTGTTTTCCAATAAGAAATCTCCTTATTTTTATCTGCCAGTTGTTTCTCCAGTTCCCAAATTTTACAATTTTGATCCTCAACATCAGTCAACATCCAGCGGCATTGAATAGGCTGGGAGAAACGTGAATTCCATCCTAGACCGTCAGATGCCTCCGCCTGTTAATCCAGAAATAACGAACAAATATTTAAAGTCTCGGCCGTGAGATAAATTTATAGTATATGTAAAATTGTGTTACTTACCCGGGAATAGTAGTGAGGGGTGTGGATCACTTTGGAGTTATGTCCATATGCTAGAGAATGCCGATAACGATCGCCATCATTTACATCAAATATCACATTCTTTTTCACGATCTTTTGAATCTCCCTGTCGGCTAGGCACTGAATTATGTAGCTCTTGGTAGCTGTACGAAGATCGAACAAACGTTTCAAAATAAAATTAGGTTCAACTTTTTCAATGGCATAGTTAAACTGTTCTACTGTTAAAACCATGGCTGATGGGATTGGTGAGGAGAATTAAAAAAAAACTGACTGTATGCGGAGAAGGGTGTATGCATGAATCAATAAACAATGTAAAAACGTTTGTATTTCGCAAAGGCATGCTCGTGCACCGTAAGGGGTTTTCTCGATATTGTATACGGAATGGTATATGATCCGCGCAAAACAGGCAATCAACTTGTAATCAGAGCCCTTTAATGGCTCTGCATGGCTCTGTTGGTAATGGAGAAAATGAAAATCGTGTAGCCACTAGGCTATTTCCCCCCCTGTAATGCTTATATCCCCATCTAGCGCTGCATAGTGCTAATATCTATTGCTTGATTTGATTTTGACTGTTTGTTTTTTTCAAAGAGAAAATAATGCACAGAGTGATTAGATAAGGAAATAGTTCTAACCTCAATAATGTAAACAATAATTTTTATTTTCTCCCAAATTATATGATAAACAAACGGAAGGCCGCGTTAAGATCGAGTTCGGGTCAGCGATCGAAACTCGTTTGATGAACCTAAAATAGGAAGGATTATTGTCGAACGATACTACAAAAACGTTGTTCTGTATTTCAGAATAGACATATTTGATCATTTTTCTTTTTCGTTAGGGATCTGTACAACTGGGAAGTGTACCGACCATCGGCGTTGAATGCATACCGTACGAAAAAGTAAAATTCCAGTGAATGTATGTGTGTGTGTTTACACAACAGGGAATGAGGGAATGTCTCCAATTAGTTCAGTGATTATCGTAGATTCTTAATTCACACATATAAATTGAAAAATCGTATAAGTTGTTAAATTGTTTAGTTTGTTAAGTTGTTTTTAAAATAATGCGCCGCGGTCTTCAATCCAAGTTTAAAAAAAATAAGAAATGATATTTTTTTTCAATCAGCATTGCCAATCTTTCTCGAATGCACCGGATTTGCGGACATGATTTCGGAGATGTTTCTTGGATGTTATCAGTCGCTCAATAATTATTTCTTTTTCCTTAAGAAGTTGCTGCAACCGTTCAATCTTGTCAGAAGCGGATTCTTGTTTAAAACGATTGAACCTTTTGGAATCATCACTCAACAGATATTCTTCTAATAAGGTATCGTCTCTGGATGAACGAAACTTTCCGCATGGTTTGGAAGTGTTCGATTCCCAACCGAGTCCGTCGATTGCTGCTACCTAACCATTAAGGAATCAACAGGTATCAATAACTTAAAATATGAATTGATACTTTACATTTCCCGCGTTTGTACCTTTGCGTAATTATGGGGAGAGTGAATAATTCTG
Source organism: Daphnia pulicaria (assembly GCF_021234035.1). NCBI lineage: Eukaryota > Metazoa > Arthropoda > Branchiopoda > Diplostraca > Daphniidae > Daphnia > Daphnia pulicaria. The sequence continues at coordinate 1,323,040 of NC_060914.1, read as the reverse complement.
CAGTTGTACTGATACGCCTTGGATTTCAGATGCTCAACCGCGAGCGTATTCAAGTTATTACGACCGTTCCAAACAACTTTTTGTATTTCTCTGTCAGCCAAGCACTGAATAAGGTAATGGTTGGTCGTGTTTCTTAATTGGAATAAAGATGTCAATTTAGGATCACGTTCAGCGGCCAATTTGGCCTTTTCATGTTCCTCGTTTGTTATAACCATAGTTATTCCGGATAAAGTTGACAAACAAATAGTAGGCACGGCAGGCCCACTACTAAATATACTGTCACAGACGTGAAACCTTTCTCTGCGTGAGACTGACAGTGTCAGACTGAGACGTAAGCTGGACGTATAAGACTGTCGAAAATGTCTACAGTCTGAAGCTTATTTATTTATTGTTATAATATAAAAAAAAATTATGAAGTGTTAAACTCGTGGTGAACGCTTAACTATAAATACTTAAATTATTCAAACATTTAAAATTTTTCAAAAATTTATAACGAAACTAATGCTTTACGATTCTCCAAACTTTTCACCGCCAATGTGACACACCAAGAAAAACAATAAAAAAATATACAAAAAATATGAAATGGTCCGCACAACTTATATTCCAGTTTTTGCGTAAATTCAAATTTCAATGAAGGCAGAGTCATCTCTGATGAAGGTTTAGAAATAATTTAAAAAGCAATAAAAAGTTTTATATAACTCAAGACGTTTGGCCAGTACGAATATAATGAATTACACTACGAATGATACTAACATCAAGAATATTAACAGTAATATTGACCCGTGAAGTAAAAACCAACAAAATGCTATAATGTCACGAAAAAACGATGTTACGAAATTAAAAACTTTTTCTATAGCACTTTCAGTTTGAATTCGATTAAGTAACTCATCTATTTCGCATTGTTTCCTATTCAAATCGTTTATTAACCGGAGTTGGTTTTCTCTGGAAGATTTTGCGGTCATTTTCCAATAAGAAACCTCCTTATTTTTATCAGCGAGCTGCTTCTCCAGTTCCTGAATTTTAAAATTCTGTTGGTCCTCAGCAAAATTCTGCATCAAGCGGCATTGAATTGGCTGAGAAGTTCGCGAATTCCATCCTAGACCGTCAACTGCATTCGCCTGTTAATCCAGCAACGAATAAATATTTAAAGTCTCGACTGTGAAATTAGATATTATTGACATTTTAAAAATATTTACCCGTGAATACAAGTGAGGAGAGTGGATCACTTTAGAGTTATGCCCATATGCTCGATCGCCATCATTTACATTAAATATCACATTCTTTTTCACGATCTTCTGTATTTCTCTGTCGGCTAGGCACTGGATAATGTAGCTCTTGGTAGTTGTACGTAAACTAAACAAACGATTCAAAGTAAAATTAGTTTCAACTTTTTCACAGGCCTGAATAAACTGTTCTACTGTTAAAACCATGGCGGATCGGATCAGTGAGGAGACAGTAAGAACAAACTGTAATATACTCAGGGAGTATCAACAATGTGGGAAAGCTTCTATTTGTCTACGGCGTGCATCCTAAGGGGTTTGGTTTTCTCGATGTTGCACACGGAATGGTATGTTCCGCGCAAAAGGCGATCAACCTTGAGTAAAATTTAAATGTAATTTTCTTGCTTTGCTTACTGCCTCCTTTCGCTCTTTTCATTTCAAATAAAGCAGTTGAAAATGTATTTGTTGTTCCACATGTCACAGTGTTGTGCGCTGTCAGTAAAATATGACAATAGCGAAAGAAAATCATCAAAACTATCAGCAGCTAAAATGTATGATTTTACTAACACTCAAATGGAAGCCGCAGACGGCATTTATCCATCCAGCAAGCATATCTCAACGCATATGATTAAATTTTTTCGGAGAAAAGGACTGACACGAAAAGGACTGAGATAAAGCGGAATGGGGCACAATGGGTTACACATACTGTACAACTATTTTGTTGCAACTACATTCAGAGGGATGGCTATCAGAAAAATGGATCAATAAAGCATTTTTCAAATAAAGCTGTAAAGAAAATAAACGGAGATGATTCTTGATAATTCAACAAATTTCTTTGAGACCCAATGGACTAATTCGGGTTTTTTATAGACGATTAAGCAAATTCCGGTGGAAATCAATAAATTCTGCAAATTCATCAAAGAGGATGCGTCGCTTGGAGTCTTATTTCCTTCGTTGGATCCATTAGATACACCCTTGTAGGCATTCGAACCATTAAGGGTGTTTATTAGTGCACGTTCCAAACGTTTGTTTGATGCCTCAAAAGCAAGAATCGCTCTTTCTCTAGAAGCGACAAGAGCTTCCAGTTGCTGAATTCTAGCAGATTGTACTTTTGAAACTGTGAATGAGTTTTTCTTTTCGCTTGCAGGGGCTTTCACTTGCTGATTCTTTTGACATTGGCGAAAATTTTCTCTTTTCAAGTCGATAATGGTCTTCTCTAAATTTGTGATTTGCGATTTCAATTCTATGATTTTATTTAATTGCTGTCCATCTTGAGTTCCAGCACTCAAATGAGATAATATCCGTGGTTTACAGCATGGTTTGTTATTAATTGAATCCCAACCCTCACACAGCACGGCTTCAACCTGTTCATGCACATAACATTATACAATATTTATGCTACATGATTTGGACGCGCTTGGACGTAAAGTTGTTAAAATTATGACGGAACACTGTAACAAACTTACGTCAGCGTACATCTCAGGAGAGTGGATCACCTTGCAATTGTATCCATACGCTTTGGATTGCTGCCCTAGGTTGTTGATAGAACGTTGAATTTCTCTGTCTGCCAGGCACTGAATAATGTAGCTCTTTGTAACATTACGTAACTTGAACAAATTAGAGAGTCTGGAATTAGATTTTGCTTCTCGGTACTCATCTTCTGTTAAAACCATGACAGCAAAATCAAAGGGGAAAAATGTTTGAGAGAATATTAGTTAAGTGGCTCTCCTATACACGCTAGACTTCAATGAATTCTAATAACGGATTAAACATTATTCCGATGTCTAACCAACACGCCATGGGCAAATTTCTGATACAATTGATAAAAACAGTAAAAATGCAATATTTTTATGGTTCGTGCAATGCACAAGGTGGCGGTATCACTTCCTAGTGATTATCAGTTTTCAGCAGATAAGATTTCCCACGACAAATACACAAAACAACTTTGATCGAGGCATACTTTGACCTTTAAACGTCAACAGACGAATGGAACTATACGATCCCCGTGTAAAACGGGATAAAAATTCCAATTGATGCGCGCATAGGACGCGAAATGATCTCTGAAATTTCACAGCGAATTATGAACGGCCGATCGAACACTTTGTGCGCACCTGTCGCCTCCCTCGCGCGCTGATTGCCCAATGAATAAGGCGTCATTATGCGAATACACGCATGATGTCGTAGTGACCATCGCATTCAATCGAGAGGAAAGAGATCGTTAACGCTTAATTTTTTCCGAAATCCTTGAGAGGAGACCGAGCGTGAAAATTTATTAGGCACAACGACACGATCGACTCGTCAATAAACATAAGTTGTCCCTCTTTTGTCGCGTGTCCTTCTTGTTTTTCCAAAATAATCGGGTTATTAATCGCATGTATAATCACACACATACTCTCATAGCTGATACATCAATAACCTTAAACTTTGGAAAGACAGTAACTTATGCGCTCGTATTAGATTGCGTTTGCATCACAGTCCCATCAACAGTTACATTACAAAATTCGAACCTCGGTCCTTCGACATATCAGCCCGGGATGCTGACCATTAGACCACCGGTGACATGGGAGCACATGGGGAAACATGGGCTCGTATAGTATGGCCCAGGTATACCCCCCTTCACTCACCCCTCTCCCATGGGTACGCGCCACCCCCCCGCTCGACCCCCTTTCTGGCCGGCGTGGGCTGCGCGTCAGCCCCGTAAAACTCGAAACTTTGAACGCGTTTTACGGGCACTCCCGCTCATTTGCACACCCTAAACCATATATGAAAAATGATCAGCATAAAAAGATCTACAACCCTGTATTAATCGTTTTTCGATAGCAAAAAACTTGTCTTGGTAGGGAAGAGCCATTAATTCATGTGTACACCTTTACAAAGTCGAAATATTTTAGATTACGTCATTCTGATGAATATAGCTCATAAAAAGTCAGTAGCCTAACTCGATTTGCATTTCGTGATTCGTATGGAAAATAACAAAGGTTTCTATTACACGGGCAGGCCACAGGGTTTCAAATTTGAACGCAAGAAAGAGACAATTTTCAATCAGTCACTTTGCTTTTAAACGCATTGGCAATAAAGAGTTGTGGATTCACCCTTTAGACTTAGCTAGTAACTTCAAGTAGGTTTAAAGAGACAACCGCGACAAACGTATTTCAATTAATTAAAGTCAATTAAAGTGAAAATACTATACAATTATACATGCACGTAGTGTATGAGAGTTAAATAAGTGAAAGTCGACTTTTTCTTTTGGAAACCATTAGTATGCACCTCATTAATAACTCTAATACGACCCACTAATTTATTATTACAATCGGACGCTACCGATCGCAGTTCACTTCACTCTCATGTGATGCATTATTTTGTGTCCAGCTTTTTATTCTCGTCTCTTTTCATTCAAGCCTCGTGAGTTGACGTCCCGTGACGCGCCTTATATTCACTTTCCATCGCCAATTAACCAAAACTGAATTTCACCAACAACAGAATAATTCTCAATTAAACAGGTAAATTGCAATCACCAAATAATATAAGCACTTAATTAAAAGATAGAAAGAAAGGCGGACGAATTGGAGAAACTTCTAAAAGTCTTACTAAAAAAATTTGGTACGCGGCGTGAAATGCTAATAACGGACCACGCAATTAAATGGACCACTCTTGTGATCAAGTAAGAAACACGCCACGATTTAGTAATGCCATTACGATGTCAATGCGACGATGACTAATACCGTCACCACTGTTTAGAATGTAGGACGATTCAACAAAACGAATCACGGGATCACCGCCGCTAACGCGTGATTTTTATCCAAGGCGATGGCTCGTGTCAAAATGAAGGACATTATTCCCGCTCACCAGGAAAACAGAGGCAGAGAGAGAGAGCGAAAAATTGAACGGGAATCCCGCCCATTATAAAAGGCACACCTCCCAAGATGGAAGTCCGGGTCAGTGGATTCTATATAAAGACCAAAGAATCCTAAAGAGATCAATCCCTTCGATCGTGTCACAGTTGCAGTTGCACGCTTGCGTTTCACGACAATCTTCAGGTGTCTTTAAACAAAAAAAAAAGGTGAATCGTCTAATTGCGACCGTCAACCAAAAACAACTAGCAACCGACTGAGACATGGCTCACAACTGGGGTTACAAAAGCACAAATGGTAATTCAAAGTCTGAATTTAAATTTTGTTACATGTTCAAGTGAGTGCCGTCTGACGAAACTGGCATTCTTTGATTGGCAATAACAATTGCAACGTTCCTTGAACGAGTATAAAGACATCCGTCAGATGACTGACACAGATTTCCTCATTCAGCGAGCGTGACGTTTGCGCTGATCACAAAATGCGCGTTAGGGACAGAAAGAAAATTGGATGCACGATAAATGATGAGCAAGATACGCGAGGGATGTAATTGGTTGCCACGAAAAATAGCACTCACCAAAGTGCGTGATTTCATCTTATAGATTCTATTAGTCGATATAAATAATTCAGTAGAAATAGCCTACTTCTAACGGGGAAGTGCCGCTGCGGCGGCAGGTCCCTCTTGGTCACAAAATGTTAAAGTTACACTTTGCTGTGTTTAAAATTAAAAGAAATTTTGAATTTGAATATCATTAATCAATCTAAGTTGTGAAATATAGGTTTGTTGTCAAATCATTCCACTGCTGTTCCTGCATGAAAATCAGAATGTTTAAAATTACGAGCAAGAATATGTTTGCAAAGTAAACTGTTGAAACTAAAGTGATTAATACTGAAGAACAAAAGAGCCATAAAATAAAACTTGCATGAAAAAAAAGTGTACGTTTACCAGGTTTTCTGAACCATCAACTTGGTTGTTTTTCACATAACTTGTGATTTTCCTGCAGGGACAATACCGCATTGATTTGCCCGTACAAACAACCTACGTATGTTTCACAATTCAGATTGTTGAATCATTTTCAGCTTGAAAAAAAAACATATTTTAACTTTAATCTCTAAAAGCAAAGAACAAAATAGAAAACTTTGTGTTTAGCTACCATGTTTTCGCATATCAACACGATTGCTTACCATACCATAAGCAAATAGAATGCAAACATAGGAATACTTAACCAATAATATATTTAAATTTAATCATTTGAAATTCCACTTTACCTTCAGCTGAATTTCGAACTTTCCGTTTTGCTTGAATCACTTCATTCGCTTGTAATCAATTTCGTCTTCGTCTCTTTTTTGAAACTTATTGTAAACAAAATGAAAGCAGACGACATTTTTCTTAGGAATCGATAGATATAATTTTTAAATATCGACCATATACAAAATGCAAAAATGGTTGAAAGCCAATTAACAATTAAGATAGAATAATACACCTTAATTTATCCTGTAATTAGGACCTCATACCTGGGCTGAACACTACGCGGAAGCCGCCGGCGAACGTCAATCCCCCATCGACATTCAAACATCCGATGTAACGCTCGATCCTAAACTGAGTAGCCGACAACTGACTTGGAACTGGCCTAAACACACCGTCGACGTAACCAATACGGGATATTGTTGGAAAGCGCACGTACATGGCGAAGAATCGAGTCTAGAAGGCGGTCCACTGAAGGACAAGTATCAATTAGAACAATATCATTGTCACTGGGGAGTAAACGGTAAAATATTTCCCTTCATAAATAATTAATAGCATCAATATTACATTATTTCCTGCATTGAAATAGATAATGTTGGATCTGAACATCTGGTCGACGGGAAGGCTTATGCTGCTGAGGTGAGACGCTTAATTTTATGGGTCACTCTGTTCATCCAATTTAACTCTATACTCAATATAATTCGACTGGTAGCTTCACTTCGTTCACTGGAATACAAAGTACGGCAGTTTTAGCGAGGCATTAAAGCACGGCGATGGTCTGGCCGTATTGGGCGTCTTTGTGGAGGTATTTTAATTGAATCTACATAATATCAATCAAGTAATATGAAGTAATACAACTCGAAATTAATTCCAGGTCGGTAAAGAACACGGCGAGGCAAATAATTTGATCGCGGCCCTAAATAACATTCGATTTAAAGATGAAACAGTAAAATTCAACGATCACCTAGAACTAGATCCTTCTAAACTTATGCCAGGTGAGACTTAAACGAAAACGCGTTCTATCCTTCGTTGCGCCGGAAGACGAGAAAATTGTGACGTTATATTTTTTCCCTACACCTTTTAGTCAACGAACCACGATCTTATTGGACATATTTGGGTTCGTTAACCACACCTCCTTGCTCTGAGTGTGTGATCTGGATTGTCTATAAGGAACCGATTCAAATGTCGCATGAGCAGGTAAAAGGAAAAACATAAATTAACAAACACAATCAAGCAACTTATTGCTTGGATTCCGCACTTTTGTAGCTGGAAGCCTTCCGCGCAATGTATTGCGGAGACAAGGAGCAATGCTGCGCCGCAAATGAGATGGCCGAATGCATCTTGACAAACTACCGACCTTGTCTTCCGAAAGGTGAACGATGTGTTCGAGCCAGCTATACATAAGCTTTCACAAAAAAAGAAATGTCTAATTTAATACTTTGTCACTAGTTTCTCCATCCAGAGGGTTGTAAATTTCACTTGAGTCGTAACATGTAGATTGGATTTTTCCTTGTCCCAAAAATAACGAATTCTTATGTGCCATTAAACTTATTCGGAGTTTAGGCTTCCACTGCCATTCCATAGAATGGTTTAATAGTTTTAGACGTTAAGAACTTCTTATAACCGAATTTATACTATACAGTTCAACTAGAGGGGCAGAAAGAATGTCTGTTTACCTGCTCATGTTTTACATCACTGTCATTAAATAATACAAATCATATTGATCTGAAATGAAAAATAAAATTTAGTTTAAAGTTCCATTTTATATTTTAGATAGATATACCGTGAATCTTGAGACGCAAATGAAAAGCAATGCCTGTTCAATTTCAAGCATTTATATATATTTTGAAGGGGGAAACAATGGCACCGCGTGCATTAAATGTTATGTTAATTAAATGTGAATGACGAATCATTTTTTGCAAGAACATATCTCTCGCGTGGAAAAATATTAATTTGAAAACATTGATAACTGTACACTCTACATAGAAGGTGAATGGTCGTCGTATATACAGTAGTAGATTAGGCAAATAATCCAATGAATCAAAATTAACAAGAACTTTTTAAGGGGGAAATTCGGCGACACAAACAACAGGGAAAGGCACCCTAGACGAGGGAAAAGAACAAGTGTGAAAGCATTCGCAAAATTGAACTTTGGTTAACTGACTCAAATGTAGACAAATTTGTAAGTAACAAATCTTGATTGCGCATCAGAACATGGAAGTCCTTAACACGAAGGATTGTCGGTGGAAAATGCATGGCTTAAAAACGTACTTTGATAAGTAACTATATATGGCCTTTCGGCATCGGAATGATTTCTCTTTTTTTTTTTGTTAAATTTTTGAACGAGAATGAGTTTACATCGTAAATATACTTCGTGATCACGAAACGATGTCTCATCATTTAAAAAAGGTGCTGAATTTAATTGAACAAACGGAATATCGTTGTGCAATTATATAGATAGATAGACATCGTACAGAACCGGGTCCGTGACAAGAGAATTGTGAGAAAATCGATAAATAGAAAGATGGAGGAATAGTTTTGCGATAAGCGCATAAAAATAACCGTTCCTTCAATCACTAACCGTTTCATTTCAAAATGAGCTCATTTTGGACATTTGGTGGCTGGTACTGGATCCTTTTTGCTGTGATCCACTAGATTTTGTTTCATTGGAGGAAACAAACTTTTCGTGAAATTCCTGTTAAAAATTAAGAGCAGCATTACAGGTTTGTCAAAACCCTGAAATGTTTATGAGTTTACCTGGAAGCAGGGAACAATACACAAGTTTGCCTGGCAATCTGGACAATGGTACTTGGTTTTCCGTCTAAGAATCCGACCGTGGCTATCATTCGTGTTCCAGCAATAGTTGCATCCAAGAGCTGCTCCTGTTCGGAGCACTGGACAATGGCCGTTGGTGCTAGGAGTCGAGACGGGTGGTGAAGAGGACACGCCAGGATTAGAAATTGATCTTCTCAAATTTTCCTCAGCCTTAACCTGCTGATTAAAAAGTTTGAAAGGTCAAGTCAATTTCTTACAGCCTTTTTGCTATTTTCTAAACTTACTCGAAGTTTTGACGGACTGTGAGAGGAAGACGATGGCACAGAATCCGTAGCAAAACAAGGTACTTGTAAAGTATCTGTAGAAGTACCTCCTATACAAAAGAAAACAAATCATTAGTAGCGTCGAATGGAGCATCGTTTATGGAAGTTAAGTGTTTAAAAATGTCGCTTTATTCCTTATCGTCTTTACCAGGTTTTTACCATTAAAATAATTTCAATCTTACCTGTACAACTTGAAGCTCTAGTAAGTGTAGGGATTGTAGAGGGTGGAGGATCTGTTCCTGTATTCATTTCCTCAATGGAAACTAAACGTATAATGGTAGGGTAATGCTCGATTACAATGTTTGGAGCGGAACTGACAGGTGTAACAGCTAGTGTAGGTATGTTCATTGACTGAGGTGGGGGAGGAGTTGTCGATGAAACGTTGCCCGAGGCAGGTGACAAGGTGGTACCTGACGGGCGAGGTTGAATTGGTTGAGATCGCTGCCGAGTCAATTGCGGTGCAGTCTGTCGTGGAGGTATTTGAAGATATGTTGTTGTAGTTTGGGACCTTTGTCTCAACTCGGCCAATTCAGTCTCACTTATGCTTTTTTGTGTCCTTTGAACCAAAAAACTGCTACAATCGATATGAAACCATCTCGTATACCAACAATACATACTTGGGGAGGATGGGCTGAAATGTATGAATAATAGGAGAGGCACGTTCGTTTTCAACACCGCCTGTGGCATCTTTGTCACCTTCTTTTCGCGTCACGCAATCTTGGCGCATCAAAGTACGCGTTCTTTTTTGCTTGGAAAGAGGTAGACCACAGGACGCGCCATTTTCCATCATAGCGGTGGCAGTATCCAGAGAACCAGTTGAACAAATTGGCTATACAATGAAGAAACAAATAAGCTTTCATAGTAGTTAAAATTAGAAAAAATAGCAACTCACTGGTTTAGAATCGTTTTCTCTAGGGAAAAAATATTCGTTGTCAACATTAGATTCTACGGAACTTTGCCCCGCAAGACTGCTTTGTGATTTGATGACCGAGTTGCTATCTAAACTACTTGACGATCTATGATACAAGAGTTACATGTCAGAAATAATCAACAAATTCTGATAAGTGGAGTAAATTAACCTCATAGATGAGTCTGTAGCTTCCTTGCTACTCTGAAAGTTTTGTCTCTTTAACAGCGGTGAATGAGACGATAGTTGCTCTTGAGACCCAGATTTCATTTGGCTGCTTCCTGATCCATTTCTTTGGCGTTTACGTTTGGCAGCCAAGGAACAATCGTCCAGAAACTCTTGTGAATGTTCTGAATGCTGTCGACTTTCAGACAGATTTTCTAGCGGCTGATTTTGTTGGGTCAGAAGTGCCGCACTAAACGATTCTTTATCTGCTACGTCAGCGAATCCCTTGACATGTAGAACCTCTGCAGTCTGTTAAAAATTGTAAGAAATATGACAGTTAAATAAACATTTTTGAACAAACAAACATCATATTAGTCATATTAGTAGAATTACGAAGAGTATTAGTTTAGCCTGATTTCTTCACTGTAAATTTCAAGCAAAAGTTAAAAAATTACAATTAACTGCATCAAAAACTTTTTATCCAGAAATTAATATAAAGATTTCTCTCTATATTGTTAAAGAATTAATCACTCACAAAACAAATGTTTGAATTTACCTTTAGAATTGAATTCAGTTGATCGTGTTGTATGTTTACTTCTCCATAATACATAAAATGAATGACGGTGTGAAGGTCTTCAAATTTGATGTCTTTAAGTAAGACAATTGGATGCTGGCATGGATGTGAAACAAAGAGCTCCTAAAGTAATAAGCAAAAAAGTAGTTAAGAAATTGCAGTATTCACACACATGAAACTTAATATACCTGAAAATAAGTGCTGCAAGCTGACAATACAACACGATGAGCCTGGATTTGTTTTCCATCACAAGCCAGTGTGACATCCACAAGGGATTCTGTATTCAACAACTGAGAAAAAACACTGACAAAATTTGGCGAGTGGTTTTTCCAGTGTAAACGAAATAACTGTTGTGAAGTCATTCTTGATTACGAAATTAAGTTCGAAGCACACGGGGAAACTATTCCAAACCAACATGTGTCAATGATACTTCTTAGCTTCTACGCACGCTTAAAATGGGCTTGTTATTACAGCAGCTATATCAACTTCTCCAAAAAGTGAATCCCGAATCCCGATATTCCAAAGCAAATCTCGTTTCAAGGTCTTGCGTATGCCCCGCCTGCTTTCATTGCGTCATAGAAAAACCATGCGTAATGCATAGACCACCGCGGCATTGATTTCCATTTCCCTTGAGGTGCTGCTGGCTGGTCCTGTGGTGCATAGTATCCGACTACCCGTGCTGCCGTAGTATACTACCCCACAAATTTGCCCTTTTACGCCGCCGCTTCGAGCTCTGTTTGTGTACTGTTTAGTTTACTCGATTAGTCATATAATTCCTGTTATGTCACACACACACGCGAAAACTTATTCGAAATTGTATTACGTGTACTGATTGGATTATATTTATGTAACCCATGTTAAACTTAATTTAATTAGCAAAATTCGGTGATTTGGATTTTATGGATGCGAAAAACGGGCAGAATGATTTATAGAACAGCCATATTTTGAAATCTGGCATCCTGCAAGGGCGTTGCATCTGACTGTTTTTTTTTCCTTCTTTATTCGTTTGTTTTCTCTTTTTAATCAAAATTTTTAGACGTTTTATTGACGGAATTCCACCAAAACTGTAAAAAATATAAACACTTCTTCGCATTCAGCGGAGATGGATTTCAGCACAAAGTTTTTAGCGGCTATATTTTACTTCGTTATATTGCTCCACTTTGGTAAGTTGTATCCCTCTCAAGCATGTTTCAAATACATATGCCAACTATTGGGATTCATTAATTTATGAAATTATTTGATTTAGGTGATTCCCTCGAATGTTATGTATGCACCACACAAAATGGAAATACGGAAAAGTGTCTCAGAACAATTAGAACTTGTGAACCTGGGGAAGACTATTGTTTAACCACAATTGCATGGGGAAGTAAGTACCCTCGTTATTATGTGTGATTGAAACAGGATTTCATTCACAACTGGGATTTTTATTATCTTACTCCAATAACATATGCTCATCTTTGTCACTAGGCCACCCATATTGGACTATTAATGCTGACAAACAGTATTATGTCTCAAAACAGTGTGCTACAAAGAGTTTCTGTGAGAAGACTTGGAATGAAACACTTCCTTATTGTGAAAGAATTTGGTATCTGGACTGGAGATGTTCAGAATGCTGTCAGGGTGATCGTTGCAACTACTTTGTTACGGTACAACTTACATCTCTAGGTTTTGTTTATATGAGTACTGTAATAATCTATACATATAATTCTTTTTTTATTACAGTTGACAGGATCTTCATTGAGTTCCAGTTTAAACCTCATTTTTATTGGTGTATTAGCAATTTTTGCCTATAAGTTTATAGGACGCTCATAATGGTAGTTTTTCCAATGACACATTTTTGTGAAAGTGCATCTTAAATATGTAAAACCATTCCGTCCATCGCATCTTCTGACTGAAGAATTCCAGCCAATGAAAGTTTTAAAATACACACAATTTACAAGTAAATGATATATTTATTACCAATTTTTCTCTGAAGCTATTTAAAATTCCTGGAAATTCAATTCATGTTTTCTGTTATCAATTAAAAAAATTTTCTCTTTGGGGTAATTTTCTGTCTCTGCCACCAAGTATTTGTATTCGAATTTTCCGTCTTTCTTTTCCATGACCGCATGAACCGTGGCTTGGTTGCGAATCCCTTTGACATAGAACCTAAGGAAAACATGGAAATGATTAAATATTTTTCTATCAGCAAGCAAAACATTTTTTAGTACCTGATTTGTAAGTGTTCTATACCATCCTTAATGTACAAGCTATGTCTGAATATGTCATAATTTAATTAATTAAAGTAAAAGTTTAAAGTTCAATTCAGAATTATAACTAAGTATTTTTGTTGAATAATACTAACCTGAGATTAGTACGGCCTCTCCGCCCAGACCCATCACAGAATCCAGTTATTGGTTCTCCAAGCAAATCTTTCATTCTGGGATAGTCTGTACATTTTTTTAAAGCATCTGAATATACTGATTGAGGGCTTTCGCTCCAGAAAAGTTCTTTAAACACAGCAAAAAGAAGGGCACCAGTTGCAAGGAAGCCGAGTACAACAATTCCAGTATACCAGACAGTTTTACCAGCATCTTTAACTGAAAAAAAGTAGATAAGTTTTACACAACCGTATTTTATTGATCTTGACTTGTGATAAAAATACCTTTGGCACCTAAAGGAACACCGACTTGATCATTCTTTGAAGTTGGCTGAACAGACTTAACCGGTGTCGTTCCTCTTTTCTCAGCTCCGCAAAGGTTTTGGTGAACATAGAGGCAACGGTAAGTTTGTCCCCTAATACTAGGGCTACCTCTAGATTGCAAAAATAAACGGACATTTTGGTACAACATTTATTGCAACTTTTACTGCACAGTTCATAAGAATTGGCTCTTTGAAGGTATTCGGCAATCGGCACAGTGTTGATGTTTATTTGCCTTTTGCCTATGGAAACAACGTTGCCGCTGTAAAGAAAAGATCGGTTTATCCCGCAGTCCCCCCGCTTCAAAATTTTATGAAGTATAGAAACAAAACGTCGCTAAGGAAACTGAACTAAAAAAACTATAACTTTACAAAAAGAAACTAAAAAAATGTTAGTAGACGATAATATTTAATATTTTATTCAAAAGAATTGCTACGCACACACTAGAGAGTAGAGACACTAACAGTAGCATCTCCGCATCGTCCAACTGTTTCATTTAGTATTTAGAATCTGAAATACCAAATAGAATTCGAAAAATACAACAGAATGTTTCGGTGGGGGAAAAATACAGCTTCCATGGCGACAAATAAATAAAAAAATACGTTTGATACACTTTTACTATTATTTTAAAGGTCATTAGGATTTCAACCTCAAGAGAAAAGTTACAGCTGCTTAGAACATGGGACCAAATAAAAAATATTCTTACAAAACCCATATTTAATGTTTTTTTTTTAAAGCCAATAGTATATCCAAACAAACTTTAAATTCCCTATCATGACTTATTCTGTTAGTCGTGTAGCCGACTTTTTTCTGCGTGATGTTGCTTGTCTTTTCTCACAGTCTTTTTGGGAATGAATCTGGTATAAAATCGGCAAGCCCCGCGGAATGAGACATCATACAGTAGACGATACGGCAGCGATTACACTTAAAAAATGTCTAGACTTCTGCGAGGAAATCAATTACAGATTGCTATCACCACGTTTATGTTGTTTTATCCTTTATCTTCAAATTCGATTATCCGGAATGGACTGAGCGGAGCATACTTTCGAGTGTCCGCTCATCATGTAAGTTTCAAATAAAAGAATTTTCCATAAATTTGAATGTGGAAGTTTGGAAAATTTTAACTAAATTGCACACCTTTCTCTCATTTGCAGTTCCCTCCTTATCAACTTTTGATTTATGAAGCTAATGGAACCTTTCGTTATGTTGGAAGCACTCCCAATATAATCTACTGGATGGCAGAAAAATTTAATTTTACGTAAGATATCATTCTAAGCTATCGCTGTACTGTATATTTGGGCAACAAATCTTTCCCCGTCTTTCTCGCTCTAGGTATGATTTATTCCCGGTAAACAACACCGAGATTGCTAAATTGGGATCCGTTCTAGCAGGTCTAAATCAAATCATCAATAAAGTAAGTTAGTCTTATCTCTGATGTAGCATATTTTAACAGTGAATACTTTGCAAATGAAAATATGTTTCAATTTACTCAGGAAGTCGATATTTCCACTCTCTGCTTTCTTCCCACATTGGAAAGGTTAACTATATCGGACCAGTATCGGTAGTGGAAATTTATTTAACTAACTTAATTTGCAAATTTTTAATTCCGTAGAACTCAGTATATGGAATTTTCATATCCGGTAGCAATCGAATCCTATAAATTTATGGTCCCTAAACCAGATGAGGAAAGCCGACTCTGGGGTCCGATCAGACCTTTTCAGTATTCGGTAAGTAAGCTATATAGCTGTTTTCAAATTATTTCTTTTTCCCACATCGAATATTGAGATTTTGAAAATTGCAGGTTTGGGGTTGCATACTATTGAGTATCGTGTCTGTATTGGCGATTTTCTCATATTTATCTTGGTGCTACTCTCATTGGCCTAATTTGCCAAATAGTGAATTTTATGGTGCAAAGAAGAACATGTTTACCATTTTCGGTAGTTACGCGATGTACATTGCTTCTGTCTGTACAAATCAAGGTATTCATTGAGCTGAATACAGCACTTAATAGATAAAACTAGAAAGAATGTGACACTCGTGCCCTGGTACGGTAACTATTATTACATAGGACTGAACATTAATGTCCGTCAAACTTCATTTCGTGTTATGGCCGGGATGTGGTTATTGGCGGCCACGGTACTAGTCAACTGCTACTCCGGAACTCTGATGTCTTCATTAACTTTGACAAAATTCAAGCCTACCGTGAATTCTTTGGAAGATTTAGCTGCCAGTCAGGATTTGACTATGACAGCCAGCGCCAACAGTGTCATGGCTAATACGGTTCTTGTAAATGGCAGCATTAAACTATTAAAATAATTTGAATAATTAGTTAAGGAATATTTTTGTTATACTTTACAGAACACCACTTCCGCTACGTTAAAAGCCATAGGAGATGCAATGCGCAGAAAACCAGAAAGCATTTACCCCACGCCAGAAAAGGGCGTGTCCAACATCTTTTCTTTGAAGTACGTTTTCCCTACAGTAAGTTTCTTCTTCTCAATTCTGAACTAATTTTTTATTTTGAATTATAATATACTTTAGTATTGCTTGCTTTCTACAGATTGAATCATACATAACTTACTTAATCAACATCGATCTAAAACAAAGCAAGAAATGTAGATTTCACGTAACCGGTCGTATCCCAATATCAGAGGGGGCTTTCACTCTTGGATTACAGAAAGGCAACAAACTCAATCAACTACTTAGCGAGAAGTACTACAATTGATTAGCACACTTATAAAACTGATCTGAATTATGTGCGAAATTAATTTTTTAGGCTTCAGATCCTTTGGGAGACTGGTTTAATGATTCATTGGCTAAAAAACAATCTACCATACGTAGACAAGTGCCTGGCGAATAGTAATGAATCAGCCCGTCAGAAACCCATAAAGCTCGTTGATTTGACCAGCGCGTTCTTCATTCTTGGTATCGGGGTTTCTTTGGCACTGTTAAGTTTCTTAATGGAAGTTTTCTACTTTCGTTTTTGAAGTCAGTTAACTATGGTGGTGTCGGGAGCCATATAATTTACGAGAACGCGAGCTTATGAGAGTATTCGAGGAAAGAAATAGTTATTGTAATAGTCATTCTGGTATGATTTTAATGCCAGATAGGAAAGCATAAGTATTATAGTCAATCTATAGCTATGATATAGTAGTAGGAGTGTACACAATTTATCCAATTACAATTTACAAGTTATACGAGGAGATGCCGTTGCAGCGTGGTCCCTCTCGAAGTCTCGGTCATAAAATTTTCCAGTTGCACTTTGCTTTTAGTGTTGAAAGTTAAGTTATTTTTAAAATTTGAAAATCATTCAGCAATCTTAATTTTGAAACACAGGTTTTTCAATAAATAATCATTAAATTGCTGTTCCTCCAATAAAACCAGAATATTTAAAATTACAAGCAAGAATATTTTTGCAAAGTTAACTATAAACTACAATGATATCCAATGATAACACTGAAACAGAAATAAGCACAAAACAGCTAAAAAAACTTTAATGGAATAATGAAATTGTTTCTATTATCTCTACCATGTTTTCTAATATTAACATGATCGTTTTTCACATACACCTGTGATTTTCTTGTAGGAACAACATTGGATTGATTTACTCACAAACAACCTATGTGATGTTTTAAAAATTCAACATTTTTTAAACTTTAACCTTTTTAAAAAAGCAAAGAGCAAATAGAAAATTTTGTATTTAGGCCTACCATGTTTTCTGATATCACTGATATCTCCATTATTACTTTCCATATATAGATTGTGAACACAGATATACTTCAACAATACATTTAATCACTTAAAATTGTGTTTTACCTTCAGCTGAATTTCGAAAAATTATCATTCCGTTTTGTTTGTAATCTTAAACACACAAACTTCGTCTCTCTCTTTTTGAAACTTGTAAACATAACGAAAGCAGACGACACTTTTCTTAGGAATCGATAGAAAAATTTATATCGATCCCTTCCATGTAAAACTATGACAAACGGTAAAAGACTAAAAGCGCAAGTGGTTTAGTCACACGCGCTCGACATCCGCTGAACGGATCGGGATTATTTTAGTATCAAATAGTTACACTAAGCCCCCCCCCCCCCTTACCTACCACAGTCAAATAAAAAGTAAAAATTTGCACGAAATCCCCGGACAATTTAATTACTTTTAGACCGAAACCACCAAAATAAAACTCTACAGGACCCTCTTGAAAGCAAAGAGGAAATTTAAGGTCTGTGATCTACTAATCTAGGAAATAAAGTTCAATACGTATCTGTTTTCTGGCTGTTCGCTATATAATAAGGGTAACGTCGATCTAGTCGGATGGCATTAAAACTTAAAACAAAACTGACTAACGGACCGTTTAAAAATAGAATGTACACAGCAATAACGCAGTTAATAAGTGGTAGCCATGTGTATGTCGGTATAACGTACAACTTGTCTGGTAAAGATAGATATAATATGCAACACACAGTGAACTCAACCGTAATCAAGCCTAGAACATAAAGAGGAGAAGAAGGCAAAATAGGTGGGTGAAAGAATCAAGTGGAGATAGAAATAAGAGAGAAGAATAAAGGAAACAGCTGTAAGGAGAAGTTACACATTGAAGAATTAGAAAAGTGAAAGTAAAATTTAAAAAAAAAAAAAAGATTGGGTAGATAGGCTTATAACATGACCAGAGAAGAGACGACTACGCGTTTTATTTGTTGCTGATATTTTCTCGCATAGACGTTGGTGGTTTCTCTTGATTCGATCAGAGTGGCTCCATTCAGAAAAATAATCCAACAAAAAAACAAAAAAGGAGGTGGGATAGATTTCCAATCAAAGAAAAAGGTTAAACCAATAAATGATACAATGGCAGAGATAAGGTTGTCCGTTTTTCAGAATTATTTGACATACGAAACGAAGCAATTCGAAAGAGGGAAGAATCAAGTATAAAGTTGAAGTATGAAGAGTTACGAAGGATCTATTCTTCTTCCTCTTCCTCCTCTTCTTCTTCCTCTTCCTCTTCTTCCTCTTCTTCCTCCTCCTCTTCCTCTTCTTCTGCTGCCTCTTCTTCCTCCTCTTCAACGACTGGGGGTGGAGGTTCCAGGAAATCATCCACGTCCTTGGGCTCGGCTTCCTCTCCGTCCGGGCTGTCGGTATCTCCCTTCTTTTTGCCAGGTCGCTCACCGAACCATTTGGGGAGTTTAGCTGTCGGTTAAGTCAATTGTTAATAAGATTCCAATAAGCAATCAAACACAATCAACACGTAATCTTTTTTGCCTATCTCAGCGGAGCAAGCTTTGAACACAACAACAATGTGCAACACAGTTTACTACTGCGTCACACGACAATCACACGACTAGTGGACGAATTGACAATTCTACTCGAATCAAATTTTGAGAATTTTAAACATGATTTGACACAATGTTAGATCCATTTTTGTTGAACGAACACACGCACACGATGAATTTGTTTTTAGTTTCAAGGAATTATATTCCCCATTTGAACGCAAACTTAACACTATACTTACGATCAATCATTGGAATAAACCTAGTTGGACTTCTTGTCAATAGCAGAGTCTCAATCGTCTGCTATTCAAGGCTATAAGCTACAAGGTGGCGAATCTCACTGACGATTAACTCACACACAAAAACAGAAAATAACGCGAGCATTGAACAATTCTAAAAGGTAAGAGAGGGAGGATAGACAGAGGTAATATGGAAAAGAGACGGGGTAAAAAAAAACCACTCGATAAGTCCAATTGGCGAGGATAGATCGAAAGGACATACCTTTGTATTCGCGGGTCTGGAAAGCCTCGTATTTGTCCTTCCAGGCTTTCTCTTCGCCTTCAGAGTATGTGGCAATCCAGCCCTATAAAAACAGAAACGGGGATGGATACCCACCAATATCCGAAAAAGCATCCGAAAGTTAAAGATGGGCTCGTGTTTCAGTTTTTAAAAAAGTTAGATAAAAAGGAGAGAAATTGTGGTCGGAGGAGAGTCGGAGAGGAACGATATAACGTGCCAGACAGTAAAAATAAAAGTTTAAAGAAAGAATTGTAGAATACAGACTGGAGAAATAAAAGAAATGTTTTTTAAAAGTAAATAATAATAAAATTTCGTCACACGTGCTCGGTTGAATCAATTTTGGCGAGACACCGTCGCTTACCTTAAAGATTTTGATCAGTTGGCGCGAGTCGGAATTTTCGAAATGATTGCAATTATTACGAGACACACCCACACCCGTTTCAGGTTTTAAAAGAAAATCAATCAATTTCTAACAAACATGGCGGGAATTTTAACAAAAAATTAAAGAATGGGAATTAAAAGCAAAGCAAGTGTGTGTAGATGTAAAAAAATCGGCATTTCGGAAGCGGAAGCCTTAAAAATTAAGAAAATCACTGAGTGCTCTTTTTATGTGTGTGTGTGTTTTCTTAAGGAACATCATCATCAGAGTTTACAATCGATGATGCGCTGGGCATCAAAGACTTACTCTTGGGGCGAGTCGTATACTCGGTGTACTTCTCCTGCCAGGACTTTTCATCGACGTCTTTCACAATAACGTCCCATCCCTTTGTTTGTGTGTTTGATATGTGTTTTTTAAAATTTCGTGTTCAAAATTGAATTCAGCCAGATTCAGGTGACGGTGTCGAAGAACACGTGTGACGATGACATTTTTGTGTCATTAAATGAAACCAAAAATGAATGAATGAAAAAATAGAGAATATAAAAATTAAGACAAAAGTAAACACGAAAACGAGAACAAGAAGAAGAGCGAATCAGTCCAAAGGACGGTACAGATGACGAGAGACTGAATTTTTTAAAAAGGCAGTCGACATGACGTGAAACTCGATCAAAGATCGTTTTAAAACAGATGAGAAAAGCGGAAAACGGAACGCAATTAAAAATCCAATGAAATTGGAAATCAACAAACAATTGCGTTAATACGCATTATGTTGAGGTGCATAAAGTGTTGTGGAAACGAACACGCAACAAGTAGCCAAATATGAAGCGATTCGATTTTTGTGTTGCATGCATACCGTTCCAAAGGCGTGCCAGTAATAAAAGCCGCATGCAAGTTTCAGTAAATATACACAGGAGCGGGATGGACGGGAGGAATGACGGGACCGCATCCGAGAATGGAAGTCAAAGAATTTGGAAATAAAGACGTTGGGATACACCTCCAAAACGGTCACGAAAAAAAATGCCAATGAAACCTCACGGAAAACGGACAACGGTCGAATATCGAACGAAGAAAATGAAAAAATAAATAAATAAAAAAGCGACGAAAATTTTTTAAAAATAATTCAAGAAAAGTGACAAAAACAAGACAAAAGAAAATTATCTTTCAGAGGAAATGAAAAATCATGAAAAAGAAAAGAAAAAAACGACGAATAAAGAAGCAAGAAAAATAATGGCTTTTAAAATGTTTTGTTTTTGTGTGGAGGGTGGATGGAGTGAAAGGTGGTGGGGGTTTACTTACACCGGCAAAGAGGTCCTTCTTATCCGAGTAAGTCCTGTGGTCGACACGGCGCTCAAATTTCGAGGCCAGTGCGATTTTGGGCTAGTTGTTGGTTGTGGTCAACGACATACCGGAAAGGCAGCAAGCGGTGGATGGTGGAAAAAGAGTGGGGGATCAGAATTGGGCAATTGATACGTTCAAAATCAAATCCCCAAAACATTGTATCGAATAATTCTACTAGAGTACTGTACTTGTGCTTAATCATCAATCGTAAAAAATAACTTCTAAGTAGGTCTATCGAGCATCGAGGAACCGATTCTTTCGTTTAAAAAAAGGAACCTGCAACTGCTTGTAGGAGAGGGGGGACTATTCGAATCCGGACTATCGGATGTTTCACATAACCATCATAACTATGAGTGGATGATACAATATAAACATGCGATATATGTATATACATCGTACTGCGTTCGGTTCAAACAAAATGCTGTGATTTGTCAACAATCAATTGTCAATGTTCTCAGCTTCTAATTGATTCCTTTCGCAATAGTTTGAGGTTGGGTGGATTTTTCTGGGAGGGATTTTTGCTAACATCATAATTGGAGGTACAGGGAGGGATCATGAGGTTTGGTGGTTAACTTCCGTCAGCAGCGATTGGCTGATGTTTTTTTGAGTTCGATTCTGCTTTGCTCTGGCAAACATGATCAAGGCAGTATATGTAGTTTGGCTGGGGGTGTACAAAGTCGGGTGTGGTCGGTTTGTCAAAGAGGATACTTGCAACTTGCTTTTGTTCGATGCAGTTTGTGTTACTACACGTACCGTATTAAAAGTGTGTATGTGTGATTTTTTGTTTTGTTTGTTGGGTTTTTGTTTTTGTTTTGAGCTTCTGCTTATTTTTGTGATCGCGTGATCGTGTTTTTTTGTCAAAAATAAAGATCAGCAGTTTTTTGGTGCTTTAAGACCGGACGCGTGCTGTAGGCTGTAGCGGTGCCGTCGCGTTTCCGAAATGGCACTAACAAATTATGTATGCACATCCGCAGTGGAAAGAAAAAAAAATAGTCAATTTGGAATGTTGTTGAAAAACGATCGTTTGGATTGATTCGACTCTTTTTTGTTTTGGGGGGAGGCGAAGGGGGCCGTGGAAGGAGCTTGGAGGAAGGTGGAGACGACGCGTCCACAAAACTTACACCATCGAAAAGGCCTTTCTTGTCGACGAATGTGCGCTGATCGAACTTTCGCTCAAACTTGGAAGCCAACTTGACTTTGGGCTGAATGATGACGGTTGATTTTTGGTTGGAGACGGGATTAGCGAATATTATTAAAACAACGGTTCACTGCTTCATTTCAACTTAACTAGGGTACTTAATGTAATGGTATACTAGAGTAAATTACTGTAAATAATAAGTTTTTTTTTGTAAAATGCTAATAAAATTGTAAAATATGACTAGAAAATGGAAAATGGTAGCTTACCGGGTACTTTCCAGTTAAAGCCCTGTTCAAAGATAAAACAAGAATTAGTTGACATGGAATTGAATTGTGATTTGTTTGGTAAATAAAACACGAAAGTATAAACGCATGCAAATGATAACGCATAATTCATTCCGCAGGTATTTCAACACAAAGCCAAACAAGCTGAGGAGGAGAAAAGCCAATAAACTGAAAATAAAACGGCGCAGGCAGTTATGTTTGAATCTTATTAAAAAACTGAATTTAATAATTTGCCAAGGAGAAACGGCCGGTCCGCAAAAAGTGGGTCTAAAAAATTCGGTTATCAAAAATCGAACCGATTGAGAGATAGAGAAATGAATGAACATAAAAAAAAAGCTGGTCAATTATTTCGCCGTCGGTAATATAAAAACTCAAAGAAATAATAATTTGTGCCCGTTATTGAAAGGATGTACAAATGAAGTGAAGTTACACATAAAAGGGCGACACGATCACTTACTCAGGATCTAATCCTCTCTTAAGAGCTTTATGCCTAAGCTGCTGCTTCTGCCTCTCTTTCAGCTCTTTGAGCTACAAACACACACACAAGGTGTGTTTTTTAATAATCACCATCAATTGGATGGGCGACAAAATAATGGGAAAAACGTGAAAGAGAATTAGTCATCACTCATTAAACTACCACAAACAAAACATCGCGTTCGTAACTGTCATCAGTTATCTACTCTATAACTGTGATACACCAAGCAATATCTAAACTCTATTTATCGTGAACATCGATGGTGTAGGTGAATTTGGCGCTGTACAACTGCAAATATATAATGAGAGCCAGCTAATTACAGCACTAGTGGGACAGCACAATCTACTACTGTTTGCGTCTCCTATTTATTTAAACACTCGTTTTGTTTTTGTTTAAAATGAACAGGTTGGATGGCTCATTCGATGCTGTTGCACGCTATTTGCAACCACTTTTGTACACTACAAAACTACCGACATCCCCAACGACTTACTCTGGGTCCAATCCAAGTTTCAAGGCTTTTTGCCTGTTCTGCTGCCTCTGCCTTTCCTTCAACTCTTTCAACTAGATTCGACAACATCCGAAATCAAAATTAAGTAATTTCAAATTGCAAACAGCTTACTGCAACCCTCCCACAATTAAGTTATAGGTCTCTACCAAAAATCGCCCTGTTTCAACGTCATGATTAGGGTATCAACAACTATAAGTAAAAAAATAAGAACAAATGAAAGGAATGTTTGATCTTACGTCGTAGTCTTGACGCTTGGAGCGCTCTTCAAGATCGTACTTCTCAGTTTCTAAGGTGACGATTGTCTGCCAAAGTTCGGCGGCCTTCTTTCTAAGACCATCGCAACCTGATTCAAATAATTAATTTGATCAATCGAGTGATGCTAAAAAATACGGAAACAACAGGATTTTTAGACGCACCCAGGCCATCGATTTCCAAAGGTTTGATACGGAAGGAGAGCGAAATTTTCTTTTCTTCTTCCAACTGCTCTTTGGACTTCAACAAGTCGTTACGGGCCGATTCCACGTTGGAGAACTATCGAGTTAAACAACAGCAAGAGTTAGCTAGGAATTGATAGAACGTTTCTGGTGATGGGCGACACATACTTTGTCCATACCACCAGTGGATGCCTGGGCAGCGGTAGGATCGGCGGTTCCTTTCTTAACAACTTTGAAGTTGGAGCTGATGGCGGCCTTGTCCTAGAATGCCCAAATAATAGTCCGAATTAAGTTTCAAGCCCTGAACAATTCAAAATTAATCATGTGTTACCTTGGAGACTTTATCAGCAGCCTGTCGCTTCTGTTCAACTTCAGCCAATCGTCTTCGTTTCTCCTCCAACTCACCTTGCTTCTTCTCCTCAACCAAGCGGCGAAGACGGTCTTCTTCCTCTTTCTTCATCGTTGCCAATTTCTTGTCTTCTTCCTCACGCAACACCTGTAATCAATTGACATCATTCAAAAGGTTAATCAAATCCAGTAAGCAGAACTTTGAGAGAGGAGTTATACCTTGCGCTTGGCTTGCTTTTCCTTGAGACGCTTGAGGTCCTCTTCTTCCTTGACGCGCTGTTTGCGCCATTCGTCGATGTATTCCTTCAGCTGAATCTCCAACTCAGCTCGTTTCTGGTCTTGACGGTGCTGCGATTAAATAAGGGCATTAGCTTTGATGACAAACAAGAGGAAATGATGCGTCTGTACCTTGAGGACATCAGCACCTTGGGGTCCTTCATCTTCATGATGAGCCGGAGCCGGAGCTCTAATAAACACACGCATTACGATTAGATAACCCACAATCCATAAAAGGAACTAAAAAAATGTTCTAATTCATTTTTTTTCTACTAATGTGTTTGTGATGTGTCAAATAAAAAGGATAAATCTATTATTTATCCAAGGGGTAACAAGTTCTAAAAAGACTATCTATTTAAAAAAAAAGACAATCAAACTCGACAGCCTCGTTCACTCGAGGTGTTTTGTCTGTTTGTTTGTTTCTAATTTTAGGAGGAGGAATTTCTAATGTGTTTTTGGCTTCAGCGCGCATCAAATCACACATTCATCACACAAAGACATCCGTTTTCAGACGGGATAATGACTCTATAAAAGTGAAGAGAAAAACAGACACTCTTTGAAAATAATTAAAGAAGGGACACAGAAGTGAGGTAGAAATCTAAAACATCATCACCACTACAAACTATAGAATCTAAATCAACACATGGCCAATAAAAGCCCAAACCCAGTAAAAACAAAGTTTTACAAACGTGAAAGCACACTAGGAAAAAAAAACACGATAGATCGGGAAGGAGGTGCTTGATTTGTTGGATTGGATGGATTGACTGATGATTCATGCAAAACTCTTCGTCCGACAAAATGATTTTTTAAAAACAGGAGTTGATGGAATCAGGAGATGGGAGGAGGGCAAGAGAGAATAAAAACCAAACCCATTAGGGGGAAAAAAACCTTGCAAAGTGGGGGAAATTCAAAAATCAGAAAACCAGAGAAAGTCGAAAGACCCGGATTGCACAACGCTCCTGTGTAGTATAAAAATGTCTTCCGTGGAGGGAATACCCAGAAACCGGGAAAAATGAAAAACCAAGGAAATCAAAAGTGTATACACCACAGCATCAGCCATGCTCACTCATTTTGGCAGGCGTCTGTATTAACTTACCCCTTTTTCTGGGGTTTCCTGAGGTACGAACCGACAGGATAGATATGGACGGAATTGAGCGCAAGTTACATCGTATAAGAGTGATAGAGTTGGCCCAGGATTGATCGCGGAATAAAAGGAGAAGGGGAGACAAGCAAGTGGGTGAGAGAGAGTGAACAAAAAAAAAAAATAGATAAAGAAAAGAAATTATGAATCAGAGAAAAAACAGAATAACACAACATTAAATTTCCTGATATCCGAAAGACTTATCAGTTGGATTTGACAGAGTTGGACGGGAAAGGATAGGAGAAATTTTTTATTTTTGTTTGTTTTTTTTCGGACGTAAACGAGTCAACATTGAAAGCTTTAATTTGCTGTAGAAATCGAGTAAGTGATAATACGTCGTTTAAAAGCGGCAAGCCAAGCGCTGCAGGTGAACCTTCCCTTTTTTCGGTGCTGAAAAGGTGTGCAATATTTGTGCAATAGGCTCGTGTCTTTTATGTATGTATGTATGTGTGTGTGTGTTTGCTGATGGCTGTTTTTGATTAAACAACTTACTTCTTTTCGGGCTCCTTTCTGCCGTGCGATGTTTGTTTTTGTTTGTATTTTTGTTTTTGTTTTGTTTGTTTGTTTTTGTTTCGAGTATTTTTTTTTTTTTTTGAGGTGGACAAATTGGATGAAAAAAATAAATTTAAACAAAAAAAGCCAATCAGTAAAATGAGAGAAAATTTAAATAAAAAATTGTTTCGTAGTCGAAATCACTACGACTGGGTAGATACGTGAAAGCTATAATGCAAGCGGATTATTCTCATTTACGACGAATGAAAATTAAAAAATAAAAGGTAAATCAAATAACAAGTAACAATACTTCGAAATAATAAAAGAGGGTGTAAGAAATGTGGATTAGTTCCAAGAGTTCTCGTTACTCGTAATTTTGGAATTTTGCCATGGAATTAGAATATTATTACACTCGATCACGACGAAGAATAATCGATCGTGGAAAGCCCTGCAACTTGAACATATTTGTGTTTGGACAAGGGGAAATGTTTGCGGGTTTTGCGGAGAGAGGAGGTTACGGGGCCCATAATAAACGTAGTATTTCTAAGTAAATTATCAGTTGAGATGGAATTATTTAACTGGACCTCTATACTATACTTATATATGTACAACCGATAGAAACGATTAATAAACGATACGGTCACGTTGTTGTTCAGAAAAAAAGGCAGAGACGATGGCTTACTTGGACCTGTAAAAAACAGAAAGGACAAGACAAACAGAAAGAGAGAAAGAAAAGAGGAGAAAAACATTCGAATTATTATTGGCAGTCAGGCAATCCATGAATGTATAGATAGTAAGCAGGATTGTGTTGTGTGAAAGGCGTGTTAACACGATTTAGTGCTGTAGTTATATGGAAAATTCGGCCGGAAAAGAATGTAATTATGAATTCCATTATGAAAGCGGTTGAAATGAAGTGAACCCAGAAAGCGTTTGAATCATTTGAGTGACCAAGAAATCAAGTTTGTGAGTATTAATAGAAAATGATTTGACTTTCAGGAACAAATTTAATGGAAATCTGTCGTTCGTTACTTAAAAAAAAAAAAGTAAATGTGAGTAACAGAAGTTGTTAGACCGGATTGGACAGCGAAAGAAAAAAAAAATGTTGAATAGTAACAGTTTCAGTCCGAAAAAGCTCGGGTTAATGAAACGAATCACAGTGCCTAATAAACGTCGATCCAGTTGAACACGTACGCACTCTGCCCTTTTTCTCACGCCCTCCCACGTCCCAACCCTCCTGATATGTACCGATCGTCTGACAGCCAGACTGAACTTTAGCACGAGATGAAATTGTTTCGCTAAATGTAATCATGAATGATAATGTGCGACGTAGACGAACGTCTCTGTTTCGTAATGGAAAGATAAAATTGGCAGAATAAAATGATGACTTACACCTCCTCCTCATCACTGCTCCGTTGGGTAACATGAAAAAGAGACAAAAAAGAAGAAATGCATTAAATATCACAGTTGCATACAATAATAGCACAATATAATTAGGTAATAACTTAATAGAGCCTACACAAAAAAAATAACTGTGTTTTCGTGTGTTTGAGAAAATAATTTGAGAGGAATGTAGGACTCAAAAGGTGGTGTGTGTGTTGGCTCTAACGGAGTATTTGCTGGATGTCCCGCCTCGATGTATGGAAATAAACACGACGGCCAAGACTCGTCGAGACGGGCGACGAAAGGTGGTAGAAAAAGAGTGGGTGGGGGGTAGGAGGCTAGGGTAGTGGATAGTAGTAGTAGTAGACGGAATGAGGATAGAAAGAATTGGGTTGCTGCTGCTAAGCTTAGCACGTTTAAATATAGCCAACGCGCAGTTGTCGGAACGCGCTACAGACTTCATGTCCGACTATGGGCAAAAGAACTTTATATACCCTATCGCACACGTCTCGTATATACATCGCTAAAATACGGGTCCCCATTTTAGACTTTGTGTAAAACGGGAGAAAGTACGCAGCTCCGCTAACAATTCCAAAAAACACAAAAATGCAATGCGAAAAATTCAAACTTACGAGTACTCTTCTTCATCAGACATGGTTGAAAAGTTTTCTGCAGCCCAAAGTCGACGTTATAGGTGTGAATTCGGTAAATGGAAAGAATGAAATCAAAATAGAAAAAAAACAAAAAAAAAACAATCAAAAATGTTTCGTTAGTTCAAGTTGAAAGTGGAGGAAGTCGGTGTTTCTGCATCCGCACTTCCGGTCGGTTGCAGAAACTTCCGTTTGGATTTTGGCTTGTGTGTGATTTTTATGTTTTTAAATATTTTGGGGTACGAAAATTGTTTTCACTTGGACGTTGTTGTACTCACAAAAGCTTCGACGTTAAACGATCAAAAAAGAAACAGTGGGGGAAGGGCGACACGAATGGTCTGTGTGGAGTTGACTTGAGCGTAAAGGCAGCACCGGAGTCTGGAACGAGCCGTTCGCGACTGGAAACCACTCGGGCTGCCACGCAAAGAGCGACTGGGACAATCCGTTCTCGAGTCCTAATAAACTCGTGTACCACGGCACGGAACGCGGCTGGAACGGTTAGAGCTGACGTCAACACAAGACCTGCACGCCGTCCATACTCTCTCCTCCTCGGTTTATTAGGCCAAAAGCCACCGTGTAAGCGCTTCCTCCGTTCCGGGCGGAAGGGATGGCTACCTATTTTTAGTCGTCAGCAGGGGCACCAAGACGGCAGAGCAAAGAAGACAAGACCAGCAAGCATCTTTCTTCTAGAGTAGTACAGTCCGGACGAATAAAAATCTATCTGCACTACCGACCCCGTTTCTTCTACACCTAATACGTGCACACAGCATTGGGCGAAACCAACGTCGTAGACTTACTGTCCTATCCAGGGACCAAAATGATACGAAAAGTCTACAAGTTTTTGCTTTCTTTTGGACACTTCCGGAATACAAATAAAAAGAAAAGTATCTAAGAACTAGAATGATAATGAGATATAGCCAACCCATCCGGCAACATTCGAAATCGACTCTAAGAATAGTTTTTTTTACTCTGTAAATATTTCACGTTTACTTTGTACACCAACTCAAAGTTATGCAGTTGAGAGTATGATGCCGATGAGTCATCCGCGCCTCTATTTTTGCGTAGACTGTATACAAATCTCATCAACTGTATGGCGATGCCAATACAAACAAGGGCAGAGTTTTTGGATCTCATTACGGATGTTCCCCATAATATCAAAGACTATTCCCTGGGCGTTAAGCGTTGTTTACACGAGTTAATTCTCCAATGGAATTTCAATGAGCATTCTTTCCTATCAGCAACTTTTCAGAGTTATAAACTCTTTCAAATCAATCAGAGAGTGACTGGTATCAAATTTCTTTTTAAGCAATCCACCATCGACTTCAAACTCATTCATAAAAGTATCGAGTATTAAAGTTAACAATGCATTGCAAACTGTTGGCTTATTTGGCGGACAAATGTTACCGGACAATAATTACACAGGTATACCAATTAAAAGTGACTTTTCACTGAGCAATGAAAAGGGAATCTGGAAAGTTCTAACTTTACATTCCCTCAGCATAGGAATCTGAGGGCAATGATCCGTTAAATAACAAGAAACAAGAGCCTTGATTCCATTTCAAACAGCTCGCGGTTTCCGGATACAAATTTCCTCGCCCCGAAGAACACCGGTGAGCAGCAAAGGACAAAGCGGGAATTGAGGGAACGCAAAAAGAAAATGGGGAACTATCGCAGCTGACTGCCGTTGAGTCGTTCCATATTTAGTTGTTGGCCCTTAACGGCTCGGCTTTAGCTAGAGAGAAATTCAAGAAGGTGGGTGTGCGTATAGCCTGGCCCTGCTCTCGGCTGCTGCTGCTGCCCTTGGTTGGTATGAGGGGGGACCGGGGCGGCTGCCTCTATGCTCCAACAAGCTACTACCACACTTTCCAGTTTCAGCTGCTGTGTGAAGGCAAAACCAACAATCAGCGCGGCTCCCGGCACCAATCGCAGCGACAAAACAGCGAGAATGGTAGCGCTCCATAGCTATAGGAGACCGGCCGGTCGCCGTCGCCGCCGCCTAGTTCTTCTTGGTACGGGTTGTGCGTTCCGAGCTATTTCTGTGCCACTCCTAAAATGAACATTCCCGCAACATTTTTTTCACTCTCTTCTTTACTTTCACGCTCTTCCTCCATCCCCGCCTTCTATATTTCCTTCTCTTCGTGTTGATTCTTGTTTGTTGTAAGCCAAACCTATAACCTCCTGATGATTCACT
Organism: Daphnia pulicaria; assembly: GCF_021234035.1. Classification (NCBI taxonomy): domain Eukaryota; kingdom Metazoa; phylum Arthropoda; class Branchiopoda; order Diplostraca; family Daphniidae; genus Daphnia; species Daphnia pulicaria. The sequence goes on along the minus strand of NC_060914.1, from coordinate 1,292,485 downwards.
TCATCGCTAAACCGTTCGCCTTTTTTCACGCCAAATCGCAAAAAACCGCAGAATTTCGCGTAGCCAATATCGCGTTCAAAATGCTTAGTTGCATAATTTCTTGACAGATAGAAACCTCGTGCACGGGCTACATTTTGGCAAATTGACAATGCAAGCACTGTACGTATTATACCATTACGCTGTATTTCGCATTTCTATTTCGTTCGAGACGTTAATAGTTCTCTAGCCTTGAATGAACGGCATTGAATGAATAATATTTGGATAACAAAAACCTTCAACTCTTTTCATGCAGCGGACTTTAAACTAGGCTAAAAAACCTAGGCTTTACATTTATTGTCTGGTTTCAACATGTCAGATATTTGATAGCATTGACTGACGGCATGAGGGCATTTTGTATTGACGCACTTTGGTTATCTCACTTGACGAGTCTTGCGACAAGTACATATTAGATTGTGGTCTGACTGATTTTTTTAAGCGATAAACCGGCCACATATTGCAAGGCTTCCCCCAAGGGAGAAAAGATATGCGTCTGACATTGTAGAATAATCGTGTTCAACTACTGGGCAAATCCATTGAAGCAGTTGTCGCGTCCGGAGGTGAAGAAGCAAAAATGGGCGTTCCCCAACTGGCTATCTCTCTTAATTTTTCCATGCTTCAGATACGCCTCTTAAGGCTTGATTGCTCCGACGCTTGTGCGCTGGCTGTCAATTAGTCGACACCTACTCCCCGATTTTTTTTTTTTTTTTTTTAAACTCGAATTCTATCTATCGAATACAATCGAACATTTCACAAATGTCAACTGCAGGACATAGTTAGGTTACCCATGGACGCGAACCGGAAAACTGCCTAGCAACAAGTCTCACCCCTCCAAAAAACCTTCAAATAAAAAAACCAGTTGTGACCTAGATAGCTTCGAGAGCAGATCAGCTGAAAGTTCAGTGTTGGTGCATTGTACTTTTCTTGCCCTTCAGCTGCAATTTGCACGAAGGTGGAAGAAATAAACACAAAATGAAAAATATACTGTGGAAGCAGCCCGGGCTAGACCGGCTGATATGTGTTCTAGTGGCTAGTGTCGCCTTGTTTTTGGTTCAAATCATTATGAGTCACATAACTCATTCCCTCACGCTCCTTGCGGCCGCCTACCACATGCTGTACAACATATTCTCGCTAGTTGGTTGCATCACCACCATCAAGGTATTCAACAATTCCTATTTTCAATTTCTGGTGTACAGAATGTACAATCAATTGAATTGCGCATTTCAATGTCAAGAGGGCATCGCCATAGACGAGAACCTTCGTACGTAAATGTAAACAATACTTGGACTTGAGCGAAGATTGAAGCGGCGACGAAGTTCAAATAAAATCTTAAAGATATCTTTGCACGTAGCGTCACAAAGTCCAGTTTTGTTTTTAAATCGTCAAAGTCCAAAGAGTCAATTCAAATCGCAAAAAAAATTATTATGTTCTGTTGCTGTTGTTACCATGTTGTTAACATGTCCTTTTTTTTTTCTTTTTTGAATAATGCAGATGTGCCAACGTGGATCCAGCGTGTCAAACACATTTGGATGGGTAATTAAAAAAATTTGTGCAGCATTTATTGCTGTTCATGGTCTACCAAATATTAGACAGCTCACACCATTAATAAGGTTTTAGGAACAAGATGTTTTCTTTTTCTGAGAAAGCCATTACGTTATATTACTTTTTGTTGAATAAGAAATCCAAGCAAGGACTAGATTATCTATTTAAAAACTATTTACTGAAAAAATCAATGAAAAATACTTTTACAAAACTTTGTTTTAATGGTCTTTCAAAATTCGGGAAACAGAGTGCTACTAAGATAAGGAATAATGAATTCAACGATTATTTAAGAATAGAACAATGGCTTTCAACTGAAGAAAAATAGCGCAATCGCTCGTGTTATTCAAAGACATAAAACATCGAAACCATGCCTTTGAACTAGAATGAGTAAACTTTGTAACCCAAAATCCATTGGAGCACTTACAACTCTTATCTGTTGTAGGCACGTAACAAATAATAAATGGGCTCCAAGATTAGTTCTAAGGTTACGCATTTAAAAAAATTATTACGACTGGTGTGACTGTTGGGCTTGTAAATGTTTGATGTGTGAATTTTAATCGGCTGTGTTTATCACGTTTATTCCCCCCTTCTTTCTATCATGATAGGCTCGTCTGGAGGTACTATCGACAGTGGTTAACCTTCTATTTCTAAGCGCACTGGATTTCTCCTTGGTTGTGGAGGCTATTCAAACTCTTATCCATTCCGATCACATGGATTCTATGCATCAACCGGAGATTATCTGCATCGTCGCTGGGGTTGGAATAGTATTCAACTGCATTTGCATTCTGCTCATCGGAGGTATACAAATCAATTTTTATCGAAAAAAAGGGAACAACAAATCTAGACAGGATGAACGCTTTCTTACCGTAGGCTTTACTCATCATCAAGGGAGTTTTCTAGCTCTGACACCGGGAGGGGATGTGGTCGTCCAGCATGGAGTCGCCACCGAAGACGCTGTCCGTCGAGGATTACGCCGTCTGGCAAGTACAGATAGAAATGAATGCTCTGGTGGGAAACCACAAGATATTGAAGAAACCGAAGTGGATGGCATGATTCCGCAAATGGAACCCTCCAATGCGAAAGTTAAAGGCGTTATTGCCAGAGTTTCACAAAGATGGCCAACAATGTACTCTGTCTTTCGTGACAACGCAAGTAAAATAAAATTCAAAGTCAATTAAATACCGTAAACCAATCAAGTTTCTAATTCGGTGTCATTTTTACAGGTACTGTCATCGCCCTGATCTCAGCTGCAGTCGTATACAAAAACGGAGAGAGTTTAATTTCTCTACTAATCGATCCCATTCTATCAATCGTTTCTGTTGCTATTCTTGTCATCACATCTTACCCTTTCAGTGAGCTTACAAAACACAATTTGGTACCTCTATTCCCATCAATTCGCATTATAAACCTTTATATTTTTGAAATATCGTAGTTATTCAAGCCGGACAGATACTTTTGCAAACTACACCGGCCCACATCGACGTTGGTGAACTGAAAACAAGATTAAAAGATGCTTTCCCGTCTGTCGTTAACATTCACGATTTACACGTATGGGCTTTAACTCCCGAACGAGTCATTTCTACTGCGCATTTAGTCTTCATGAACGAAAATGTTTATCTAAGTGTCAAGGAACCCATCAGAATTTTTTTCCTTGGTCAAGGTATCACTCGAGTAACACTACAACCAGAATTCTACAAGGTAAATCTAATGCTTTCATGAATCAATAATAAATTAAATAGTTTAGCTATGGTTTTACCTTAGTTTGGAAATTTGACACCAGCACAAAGTACAACCTGTGTACTAACCTGTAATAAGGATGGTTGCAAGTCAAGAACCTGTTGCAACTACGAGCGTGCTGCCACTGTCGACGTCGATGTTGCTCCTGTGGAAGACGTTGAATCGCCAGCCCACCGCCATGCTTCTGATGGAGTGACCACCACGAGATCTGTGACAGTGATGCTTAACGTTGGCCATTCCAAAGTTTCTCCAGATACTGATAAGTCATCGATCAAGGATGATTTACACGTAAAACACTTGACATTCAAGTCTCCCATCCATGATAATTGCAGCACTGAATGCGAATCACATGTCTCAAATTCGACACATCCTTCGTCAACGACGTCAAGCCAAAAAGAAACAGCTGATGAAACTGAAAATAACGTTTCAGAAAAAAGTTTAGATGCACCTGATTAAAAATAATTGCTCATGATTTTTTCAGTGAGGAAATAATAAAGTGATTTATTTACTATTTTATTTTCAACTTTGAAATCCGATTCGAAGAAATTATTTTTTTTTATGAAGAGAGCGTTAATCGAAAATGGCAACATCGCGCCATCGAACATGTTTTTGAAGTTTAAAAACGGAGGAGTGGGTTCGTCAATTTTCTGAGTTCTGACGTTTTTTTATACAGAAAAGAGCTTCCAGTATTAAATATCAACAACATAACTTTTTGCTTACACCTAATAAGTTTATAAAATTTAAATATATGATGGAGGATTTGGCTGATGGAATCAAGACAAAATCTCTTACAAATGCATTGGAATTACTCACCGAGCAAGTACGATATGGACCCTTTTTTGTTGTAGTGACTAGTGAATAAGCCGTCAAATTTAATGAGGGTTTTTGAATTAGAAATTGTTTTACTCTGCATTAATCATGTACCTTTTTCCATGTTTAGGTATTAGAAATCAGCTCATTGACAACAAAAGATTTGGAAGAAAAGCCCCATCTGAGACAGAGCTTAGAACATCTCTCAGATGGCATCAGGTTATCAACCCAACAGCTTTGTGACCTTCTCGCTAGGAAATTAAAGAACCTTAACCCTTCGATCAACACTTTTGAAACATTCAAGGAGATGCTAATGACAGCAGAAGAAGCAGCAACATATTCTCTTTGGCTTACAGCAGATGAAACAAGTTTGGAAACATTCCAGGAGAAAATTGCTGGGCTTTTAGAAGTTCTTTTAAGGATTTTTGTTTTTTGGGATCAGCAGCTCATTAAAAGTTTTCAACATTCCATCAACTACTTAAAAGAACCTCTTTATAATATGAGGAACACACAGTTTCTTCATGAAATTCTGTCTTTATACAAAGTAGGGTGCCATATCTAGTATTAAGATTTCAATTGATCAAAATTGTTTAATTTTATTTTGCACAGGAATTCATCATACGGTTTGGAAGTTTCTCTGAAAAATTGTCTCATCGTATTCAAGATTTACTTGATCACAAGTTGCAAAATGAATTCTGGATTCACCTCAATTGCATTCGCAAATTAGTAACTTCCTTTGCTGAAGTTATCAAGAACATAGCTTGCTATCCCTGGAGCAAACATAGCAAGGCATATATTAAACAAGTTCTTTTGTGAATTTATTTTATGATCGTTCATTTTTAGATTTCGAAGGAGTTTGTCGTGAAAGAGTTGGTTTCGTTGCTTGACGAGATAAGCGAACTTCTTGGTTTAGAGCAGTCAGCTGAAGATATTCGCGATGGCACATCTTTCCTTGGCGCTATTGACGACGTATTGGAACAACTTGAATGTAGTCATTTCGAGGACGAAGAAATGGGTTGGCGAATGAATCTCATTCTGCAGCACGCCATGACCGTATCCAAGTTTTCGTGCGAAGAAGATCGGATTCAGATAACTCTTCATTCTCAACGTGTTTTGAACGAATATCGATCACTACAATCTTTGCTACACAATTTAGAAAACTCACCCAGTGATATATCACTGGCCGTCGACATTTTCCGTGATTTCTTGGAACTCATGGAACAGAGTGTCAACCATTCTTTGCTTAGAATGATGGTCGAGGTTAATTAAGAAATCTAAACGCGCTTATCAAATTATTAATAATTACCTAATTTTGCAGAATTTATCTATTTGCACTGAACCGATACGAAGACTCATACACCAATGTCCAATTAAAAATAACGAGTTGGATTCATCACGAGATACTTCTGACCTCGCAGCTGAAGTGGAAGAATTTGACAATGTAAGTATTTTTAAAACACAGTTAAAATTATAGAACAATCAACCCATGGTACAATCTTATGTTTCCCAAATAAACCCTGTAGGTTATGGAACGGGTCTTACAAACCTGTTTTTTTGCACTGTCATCGACCGCAGATCTTCCAAGTATAATTTTTAATATTTGGTAATTCGACCAACTTAATTTCCACTTATTTTGTATGCCTTAGAAATTCAAGTAATTAGATGCGCTCTTAAGCTCCTTGAATCACTTGAAGCTGAAATGGTACCGGCAATTTACAGTTGCTACTTGGATCCTACGAACAAAGCAGCGAGTTGCCACCTACAATTTCTATGGCGTTCCTTCCAAGAGCACTGCACGCACATGCAAACTAGCTTGGATTCTATCGCCGATCCCATTGCTTTCTGTCACGTACGGTGTTAGAAAAAAGAACTTCTTATGTCTGTTATTTACAATCATTTTCAAATTTAGGTTGCAGAAAAGGTTTTGAATAACCACATTACTGAACTTAGAAAAAATGTTTACGTCCAGGACGTGGTATTACTTGAACGTCACTGTCGCCCGATTGTACTGATCACCACACGATGTTTGGCAATTGTAGAAGGGCAAAATTGGGACGATGCAACTAAAGCTAAAATTTATCTAAAGGAAGTTCATCTTGGTAGGACGAAAATACGTTACGGTTGTTGCCAGATAATTTCTAGGTATTTTAACTGTTAATTTTAATAGCCCTTCGGGAGTTTCGTGGTGCTGCCTTGTTAGCGGTAGGAAACGTCAGCGATCTTAGTGGTCATAGATCGATGTTGAAGAGAGCCGAACTCGTGCTCAAATACCTAATGAAGTGCATTGATTCAATGAAGCAAATGCAGGAATCTGAACTGCATCTAACAGTACAAGAAACTTTAAGAAACGAAATCAAGGGCACTCCATCCATCATGCTATTCCCAGATGACGTCATTGATTTACCCTGTGACCCAGTAAAAAGTGTACGGGGTACAACTCTGTTATATAATCCCAACTCAACACGAATTGGACGCTTACCCAAACGGAAAATTCTCCATTCAAATTACTGCCAAGAAACAAGTGAGCAAGATGTATCAGAAATGTCTCGCTTCATCGATACAAAACAAACTTGGAGAACTCGTTGCACTACTATACCTACAAGAGAGGAATCCATTCTGGATATGGAAGTGAAACACGAAATTTCTAATATTTCAGAATCTTTCGATTTGACAAGTATGTTTTTCTTGTTTACTATTAAGTACGTTTCTCTAGTACCATACAATAACTTATTTTTTTAAATTGAATTTTTTACCAGATCTTTTGGAAGAGCTCTCTACACTGGAAGGAACGCTGAAATCTACTCAATCTAGCCAAATTTTCGCGGTCGAGTCTCAGGAACAATTCACTCCATCCGACACTCAAAGTAAAGCTACTCCATTAAGTGTTAGTATAAGTACTCCACAGCGACTTAGAGATTTACAAATTGTATCAGAGCGTCTCGCTTTGCTTCGCAAACAAAATTTCAATGCGTAACCTCTAGGTTGAGTGGATTTTCTTTATTGCTGGATTTTGCATTTTAACGTCATCGTTTAACATGTGCACTTCATTATTCGTTGCTACTTTTTTCATGTTTTGGGGCTCTCGACCCAAAAATAAGGCTTCCGACCCTTACGTTTGTGCTTCCAAGCTCAATCTAAATAGTTTACAGGAATGATTTCAAAAAATAAATTTTTTTCCTTCAAATTTTGGCATGAAAATTACCGCATGTTCGTAGTCGGAAGACATTCCCATTGATAATTCTAAAGACTCTTTTGGTAAATCAGGGATGCAAATGATTTCCTTGTGACATTCAATCATTTTCTATTGGAAGTAAACAAAAATTAGTATTATTTTAGCAATAATTATAGATACCGCAAACCTTACAAGAAAATCTGGGTTAGGTCCCAAAGAAACGTCATGATTAGAGGCGCCAATTGTCATCAATCCGCAAAACTCTAATTCTGAACATTTTTCTATTATGAATTTGGCCAACTTAATAGCTTCAGAAGGCTCAACTCCATTTTTGCCTGTAAACATTGAAGAAACAAATAGTAAGCAGTATGATTTTTAAATTTTCTTGTTTAATTTACTTTCTTCATCACTGGTCTTAACCTGCACCATAACTTTCAGTTTCTCCATTTTATTAAGTTTTACCCAGGATTTGTTTAAAGCATCAGCTATTTTAACTGAATCAATTGTTTCTACCATGTACAAATTTTGCACAGAAGCCAGTTTCTTCATTTTGTTACTTTGCAGATGGCCAATCATATGCCAACGAATGTCTGGGCACTCTTCCAAAATCTAGGAATGGTACTACTCAATTTAGATTTAAAACAACAGTAATAATTCAAGTATATCATTAACAAATTTACAGACTTTTGGATCAGTTGATTTTCCTCCCAGCTCTGGAATATAGTTCTCTCCAAAATGTCTTTGTCCACCATGATAAGCCTCAATGACATCATCCACTGGTTTAGTTTTTGAAACAGCTACTAATGTAGGTGCTTTAAAAGCGGCAGCCTACAAGGTAAAGGAAAAATCCCGTTTATAGGACAATTGTAGTTTACAAGTTAAAGTAAGACAGTAAGGTACATACCTCTTGGACTCTTTTCAAAGAGGCTGCCATCATTTTGGCTTTTACAAATTCCAGGTTTTCTTTTATGTATTGTGAAGTTGTCATTTTTCTATTGCTTTGTATTTGTAAGGCAATTTTCTTAAAAACACACAAATTCAAGGACTGGCAGTGACGATAATTATAAAATCCCATGAATGAGACTACACTTATGTAATCACTTTTGAAACACTTGACATAATTTCGTCTGCAATTGAACCGTCAGTGTTGCATGACATTTTCCATCACCTTGTTCAAGTTAATTTGAAAAATTTGTTCTATTTTAATTATACATGAAAATAATCAATTACAATTCAGTAACAACGTAAACAGGAGAAGCGTTTATGATATTTACAGATTGACCAGATTGACAGTCATCGGAGTTTCGGAGATCCGACTCATCGCAAATGTTGTTCATCTTTATCAAACTGCTCATCGCACTTTAGTCGTGTCTAGTTTTCGGCTTCTCAAGGAAGAGTGGTGTCACGTCTTATCTGCCGCAGTACAAGGTCTATTTCGGTTCTTGAATTTATAGACTGTTCTTTTCTGATTAGTGTTTCAACTGAATTGCTTTACGTATTTAAAGGGCGATCTGTAATCTAATAATTTTTTATTGTTGTTTTTTAGGGTTCCGTTGCAATCGAGCGATGTCAGGTGGTTCACGAGGCATAGTGGCTCTTTTCAAATCTACGGATGAAACTACTTCTAATGACGATCGCTACTTATCCATTCTAGAAGAGAACAACTTTATAGGAATGTTGGTCCCAACACTCTCATTTCAGTTTCAAACAGAACATCTAAGAGAATGTCTTAATCAACCGGAAAAATACTCAGGTGTTGACGCTTTACCTGGCCGTTTTATTTGCTGTTTTTAATAAGCTATTTACTTCGATTTTTATTTTTATAGGAATGATATTAACGAGCCAGAGATCTGCAGAATCTGTTAATAAAGCCGTTGCTGATTTGTCTGATGCATGGAAAGAGAAGCGACACTATTGTGTTGGTATTAAAACCGCAGAAACGGCTGCGACGCTTCTTGGCTTAAAGAATCTGGCAGGACAAGATTGCGGAAATGCAGCGAATCTCAGTTCATTAATAGTGCAGGGTTTGACAGAAAAATAATTTTTTATTTATAAATTTGTATACTATCATTTAACATATAGAATTTCAAAATGGTTATCTCCCGCTGCCACTCCTATTTCCGTGTAGTAGCTTAAAGATGGATACTCTTCCGCGAACACTAGCAGAACACGATGTATCCATTGAAATAGTAAACAGCTACGTGACTGTTCCCCACCCACTTTTACAGGACTTTGTTCTTCAACTGTCCCATAAAGTAAAATATAAAACAATATAATTCTTACAGTGTCGCTAATTCTTTTCTTTTTTTCAGGTACCTGATTATCTAGTTTTTTTTAGCCCTTCTGGCGTGAATTTCAGTTTACCATTCATTCGGGAATTGGGCTTAATCGCCAATTCTAAAGTATGAACTTGTATTTTTTTAGAGGGTTGTTTAAAAACAAATACATTTTTTTATTGCTTAGATTATTAGCATAGGTTCTACTACAGAACGTGCTTTGCAGGATTCCAACATTTCCGTTAGCCGAGTTTGCAGAAAACCAACTCCGGAAGATTTCATTGCAGCAATTAATTCTTTATCTTAACAAAATTCTTTACAAGAATCCTGCCTTATATCCTTTCACAATGTTTTGCGTAATCAAAATTTCCCGAAGGGATTTAGGGCGAGGCATTTTGGGGTTGGTGGGGTTGGAGGAATGTGGAAACGAATGAAATCCGCCTGCTAAGCTCAATAGATGGCTTTGGAGTTTTCCTAAGGTACATAGAACTAATTCGGGAAAGAATTTTAAGGATTAATAATTACGGATAAAAATGTTCTGTTAACGTTTTCACGCCATAGAATTCCATTTGTCGTAATTATTAAATTATTTAAAAAATGAAAAAGAAATAAACGGCAGCCATAATTTCAACTTGGTAAAATACAAACAAAGCAGACGACTTAATCTCATACCTTCTTCTTCTTTGACAACTTTTTTGAGAAATAAAAATGACTCTAGAAGTTGCAGATGAGTGCACCGAAAAAGAAATCGATGTCATTGCCCATTGGACTTGGGTGCTCAAAACTCAAAAGAATCATTTACTGAGCACTCGGAGGTTGAAAAACTCATTGACGAACTGAGGACGTCAGCCCAACATCAGACAAACCAAACGGATATTCGTTTAGTGGAGAGAAACTGGTAAAGGTTTTCGTTCATTCTAGATCAATACCAAGAGCAACCACATTTGGTTGATTCACACCTCGATGGACTACTCACTAAAATCATCAACATCATTTGAGAGGAAGGGCTGGATTATGAGGTGAAACATGTGGCCTTCCGATGCCTCTACTTTATATCGAAAGTCAGGGGCTACAAAGTTGTAGCAAGACATCTTCCTCATGAGGTAATGTACTTTAGAGTTTCCCTGTGATCTAATCAGCTAAATCAAAATTCTTTCTAGACTGCCGAACTGGATCCTTTGCTACATTACTTGGAAAACCAAGACCCTGGTGTGCAACTAAAATAGGAGACTCATTACGGCTTGCTTCTCTGGCTCAGCATTGTAGTTAAAATCCCATTCCACCTTTAGCGATTTGACACCAGCACTTCAGAGCCAATCATGGAAAGGTAAGAACAAAATTAAACAATATTGATGTCTTTTGAATTAAGATGATTAAAATTTCTTTCAGAATTCTGAATGTCTGTAAGAAATACCTGGCTGGGACAACAAAAGCTCAGGACATGGCCTTTTATGTATCGGCAATCTATCTTACAAGGCCTGATGTCAAAGATTTCTATCTATTTGATTCATCAATTGGGCTCATGAGGTTTGCCCTTTTGTTTTCAACTTGAAAATAACTGTCAAGCTCAAACTGTCGGCCGGCGTATTCAAACATGGGCAGAGAGAACAAATGATGGAGCATGCACATGCTGTGCTGCGACCAACATTCCTAATTTTATTTATTATTTCACAGGTGGGGTTGATCAAATGACACTGACCGGAATATTCCGCACATTCATCGATGGCCTTGAAAATTACACGTTGGATAGCCGTGGAGATATTGGAGCTTTCGTTCGTGAATCGGCAATGTATTCTATTCAGGCTCCGTTTAGAATTCTTTTATTTCAAATAAAATAAATCGAAAGAAAACATTTGAATATTTCTACATGTTGTTTAGGTATTGACCAACACCTCGCAACCAGACCTACTTGAAGCTGACCTGATCCGCTCCGTATTGCATGCGGTGGCTAAACAATCGACGGAACGTCGTAACCGGATGTTGGCCCCCAACTTCTTTTCTTCTCTCGTCTACTGGTTCTTACAGAAAACAACTTAATTCTTACTTTAATACCTATAACGAATTGATGTTTGTTTTAGTGATCCCACCATTCCTCACATTGAGCAGTTGGAAGAATTGCGTTCCATCATTCCACCGCCTCCGCTGGACATTTCGACCGAGAAGGAATGTTTCGATTTGTGGATGAAGGTGATGCGGCTCGACACTTACCGCAAAGCCGTCATCACCGGACTTGTTTCCAGCATCGGCAGTCTCACGGAGAGTTTGGTATGCATTTGCATTTATTAAGCAACACCTCGAGTATTGCTTATGACCTAACTTGTTGTCTCGCAGGTTAAAAGTTCCAGCGCTCCATTCATGAGTTACCTCCGCCAGTTGGTGGCCGAGAACAAATTGGATGAACTGAATTTGGTCACCCGGGATATTCTAAACGTGTTTCAAGAGAATTTGAATAGTGTCCGACTGATGCCGTACATTTTCAACTTCCTGGACCATCTCTTGTCGTCCGGATGTTTGGATTCCGTTTTCAAATCCATGTCACGGTCGCTGTTGACCTTGATTCGTACTGAAATGACTAATGGCGGTAAACCGTTAAAAGTATTCATTTAAATTAAATTACGAATTTAAATATTTAGAAATCTAATTTAGACTGTTGATTATCATCTTTTTTTACAGTTGTTGATATCGTCGGTGGATTTGTACTGTCACCTACTCAGAGGTGATCAAGTGACGTTCGCTAAATCAATCATTCACCTGTTAAATCTGCTAGTGAATCGGTTCCCTCGCGTTCGTAAAATCACGGCCACCAAGTTGTACGAGACCCTGCTGACTGACAGATATTAGCCCGTCGTTGGCCAATCACCAAGACGACATCTTGGCCATTCCCAGCGACACTGACTGGGACGAAGACGTCGAAGCTTTGAAGCCCGTCAAGACTCAGCTTCGCTCACTTTTAATTTCACCGACTTTGAATCCTTGAAATTCTTAGCCTTTCATTCAAATTATTTGCTTATTTAAAATTAAATAACCACCCGAAATTGTGTCATTAATTTATGGGAAATACAATTTCGATTGTTTGGCTGCACTAAAGCCGCCTTTTTTGGCGAATCGCAAGTCTTGCCGAGCGGGGCTTACTGATCAAGCGTGATAGCGGTTTCCTCCGAACACCAGCAATTAAACATTTCAGGTTTTAAAACCAAGGACAGCAACTCCCGATGAAATTATGCGACCTCTATCGGGAAACTCGCGCGCTTAGCAAGAGATCGGAATTACTAACACAACCATACAACAATATTTACAAATTACATTTTACACAACTCAAACGGCTCTTCCATCTATCCTCTACGAGTAAATCTCATCAAAGCTCACTATTCGACGCTTCTAAATATTGTAAATGTGAGTTTGATTGAATGCGCCGTTTTTTTCTTTCTTTACACCTTTACTACAAAACCACATTTAACACAAAAAAAAAGCCCTTCGGGAACCTCTCCAAGGAGCAAAGCGCATTGGTAGAAGTAAAATAGGAAGTTCGGCGACTAACCACGAGAGGGAGTCGTGTTTGTTATTGTGATTAGACATTTGCTTGTCATTATTGCAACAGCAGACAACAGTCGACGTTAGAAAGTGATGCTGACGAGTTGCAAGTGACCTTGTTCGTTATGCCATTAGTTTTATAGATTTGAATTTGAATTTGAAATCATGGTTTACATATCTTCAGGTAGTAGTAATGTATTTTTTGAATGTTCTAATGTAAACTGAGTAATGGAATTCCTTTCGTTACATCAGGTGGGCAACTTGTCCAGAACGATGGCGGTTGGTCAATCCAGAAAGTTAAGAGAACATTCTGGAATTTCATTGACGGAGTTCTTTTATTGTTAGTAAAGCAAAGAAAAAAAAGTGTCAAAAAAGGTTTTATTTATTAAATGTTCATGTTTGTTTCAGCTTTCAAACTCTTGTAAGCCCTGGGTCTAACCGAAGAGGTAGTAGATATGTCACCCAGTATGGCACACCAGGAGCAAGGTAAATTATTTCTATTCCTTAACATCAATACATTTTAATATTTGTCTGTTTCTTGCTCATTAAAAAGTGGTAGTGGCACCCAAAGACGTATAGGTAGACCAGGAAATGTCAGTGGAGTCGCTGCACCACCTTGTGGAACAGGAGGAGGATGAGGTTAAAGTTGAGATCATGACTTACCATCATTGGTCTCTTTGAATCTTTTCACATGGCTAGATTTGCTTCATTTATTGAGCATAATGAAATGGTTGTGTTAAACCCTTCTTTTAGGGAGAACTTCCATGGATATAAGTAATGGCTGTGTGAATATTACAAATACATACAGAATTTTTATTTGTGAAATTTTTGATCCACATGATCACATTTTCATGCATTTAGAAAGCAGTAAACAAAATTTTGGTATGAAAAAAAAAGTAAAGAAATCACATGACTACTAGAAGCGCTACATGTAATAGAAGTAAATAGTCAAAATTGAATTTTTAATTTTAAAGAAGAAACTAAGACTCCACGTTGTTTTCTTTTCATCGTTTTCTCTCTTACGATTCTACCCCAGTCAAGACATAGCCTTGTGTCATATCACGGTTAACAGATTCGCGTAAAAGAGCGTTGTTGGGCCCTACAACTGCAACACGATTGCGACTTTGCTGGTCATCAGTTTGTGAAGAAGTCCGGCATCGCTTGGAACGGTCACTCACAGTCATGGTTAAATGTCGAGAAGGAAGAGGCACTGAATCCATCAAACAGCTGAAAATTTGTTTGCAGCTGGACGGTAGTTCTAAGAATTGGAAAACAGAATAAATGTAAGCTTCAATTAAAGCAAAATAATTTTACAAAGCGAAAACAAATTTCAATTACGGTTAAATGTCTGCTCTCTTTGAGTGAGAAGAGCTGTCCGCCGCAGTTTTAAACCATGGTAAACGTTTTCCATTGCCTTCGCCTGTTGTTCCAAGTGCTTGACAATAGTAGTGGCCTAGGGGTTGGTCAAAAAATTTAAATTTCTCAAAATCAAAATTGAAGAAAAGTTGAATTAAAAAAAAAAACTCTTCAATTACGTTTTTCAAAACGACAATTTTTGCTCTTGGGCCAATACCCGGTGCGCACAACTCGTCGAGATCTCGAATTAACTTGCCCAACAGTCCTCTTCGCTCCTGAGAAATACGCAAATATTAAAAACGAAAGTGATTTTGAAATTCACGTAATTTTGTTTACCTGTTCTTTTTGAATATGCAGCATTCGCTGAATCGAGTTTTTGCGCGATGGTCCCACCCTGCGCGGTTGAGGCGGTCTATCTTGAGAACGTCTCAAAGAACTTGCGTGGGTAGAATCGCTATTTCGATGCGACTTTGATTTGGTTGCGGCCAAAATTCTGGCTTTCTCTGTCAAGCGCCGGATCCGTTTAGGGCTTCGAGACGTTGTCGATGCTGAGTCGATTGTTTCTTCCTGCTCTTGAGACTCTCCCTGAGTTCGGCTACAAACATCGATTTCTTCGTCTTCAGTAAACTCAGAATTGGCAAAAGAATCTTCAGTCGAATTACTCGTTTTTGATTTATCACTTCCACTGTTACTTGCGGTGCTACTTAATCCTTTACTCTTACAGTTGCGTATGGCCAGAGTCTGCAACCAAGTCTTGGCGTTATCGATAGATGTGAACATCTTCTTTTCACCATGCAAGAAAGGGTGATCGACTACAACTGAATTTTCGGAGAACAATTTAATGTTGACAGGAGGTAGACCCGGTGTACGCGCGACGAACATTCGCATTGGTGTTCTTTTCATTATTTCAGATTGAGTTGGCTTCCGCAATAGACTAGATGCAGGTAGTTGAAGCAGGAAATCCGGGTTCAAACTAACTTTTTCATCGATTATTTCGATTCCGTCACTTTCCGAATCTTTTGGATTATGACATAAAAGCGTGCGTTCTGGCACTCCGGTTGCCACACTACTTAAGGTTTCCTCAACTCCGCTTGTCGCTTCAATTGAACTGGTGAGAGTTTTTATAGCAGAGTCGTCGTCTACTATGGTAGTAGGAGAATCACTTTCAGGCTCAAGAGAATTGACTGTTGACTCCTGTTGACGAGGAGACTGTATTGCTTCCTCAATCTGTTCCGTCGGTTTAAGTTGCTTTACCTCTTTGTCGCAATCGGCAACTGATGCAGGTATAGATTTGGTCAATTTGATGACGGACATGCAAACATTGCTGTTTAGCATTGGAAACGGAGCGCAGCTTTCGAGGTAATTGAACGGAAATGGTCCGAGAAAAACATGACGTGGAAGTTGGTGTGTGCCATAGACTTCAAAGCCAGATTTGAGGGCAGAGCCTTCGTTCTTCAATTTGAAATGCAATGAAAGTGAGACGCGAGCTTTGCGTTCAATCGCTGTGGAAGCTGCGCGCCCTAGCATTTCACGTGGAATAAACACTGTCACTCCAGGGACTTGAAATCCACTGTCTGGGACATGATCGATCGAAACAATGCACCACTGATCATCGATGTTATGTAATGGCAGAATCATGCTGGCACGATTTGGGCAGAGATATCGGTGCTCGCCCTCCATGGCTTCCAAGATGATTTTCAGTCTATGAGATGCATTTCCTGGAGGAGATTTCACGGTAATGACCTCGGCTGTCGAGATTTTGGGGAATACACAGCTTGTTGATGATTCGGCCTCTGTTGATGATTCTGCAATTACAATAGGAGGAGATGTTGACTTCCTCGGTTGTTCTCTTTCCTTTTCTACCCTTTCTTCCTTTTCTAGAAGCTTAACACCACCATTAGAAGCGTTTTCTGAAGCGGCTGCGTTTGCCTTCATCAACAGTTGGGTTGACCAATCCGGAATCGGTAAAGCTGAAGTGATCAGAGGTGTTTTTCCATCTTTGTTTGGAATAAGATCGGTACATTGTACAATATCACTTGCGTCAACGGTCTTCGACGATAGAGCTGGTACATTCTGCCCGACTACAGCAGGTGTCGGAATGGGCAGGACGGTTATCAAAGATTCGGATATTGAGGGTGTTGGGGTGCATTTCGTGTTGACCGGTGGCTTTACTCCTTTACTGCTCCAGTGCAGCCGCTGTTGTTGAATTACGGTAGGTTCCAGGCCGTTCCGAGATGTCAATACTGGTACAAGGCCGTTTCCTCCTCCTCCGTTTGACTGAGGTGTAAGAATGCGGATGCGTCTCACTGTATTCTGTCCAGTAACACCACTAGGGAGGGATGATCCAATTGGCTGAAGCTTCAATACAGTAACTTCTGATGGCGGTTTGTTTGGCACAGCACACTCGGAAGCAATCAGTGGAGTAGGTACAGCAACAGGCAGAGAAAGACGTTCTACTTTCGGATGCGAACGTTTTGCCGGGCGACTACGATCCGAGACAAGCATCGATGTGTCATCAAAATTTGAAGAATTACCACCACCGAAGGAATCATTTCGACTATTTTGGATGAGCCGAGAAAACATGGCAAGCTTCTCGGCTGCAGGATACAACGATTGGCTAAATTCATTCCCTAATTGACCGATCGCCAAATCGGGTAAGATGTGAATTTTGCTTTTCGGCTGTCGTTCGGGCAGTGTTTCAGTGAGAGAGACATTCGGCACATCTTCCAGGTCATCCGGCAAAATACACTGATCCGGAATAAGGTAAGTCATGTCCGGTTTACGTTTCCATTTGCGCCGGGCAGTTTTCGGAGGTGCTTGGATGGAAGGATCTGCTTCAGGAAGTGACAAAGGCGGCAACTCTTCGGCGATGACTGTTTTCTCGACCACCGGAGCAGTGGGCAAATTCGGAGCAGTGGGCAGATTCGGAGCAGTTAATGCCCGACTTCTGTGTTTTAGTTGCTTAGAATTTGCGCTCTGTTTCGGTTGTGGCAAGGTAAGCTTTGAATTGATTACGCTGAGCCTTTGTTCCAACAGCAAACGTTTCAGTTCCAACGCACTGGAGCGTTCAATAGGTGAAGGATAGATCGAGTTATCTTTCCTATTCGGCATTTTGGCGAGAAACTTCATTTGACTGGTAATTCGTTTCCGTTGAGCATCTTGTTCTTCTAGTACTACAGGAGGGAGCTCGTTCGTGAAGATCGAATGTTGGGACGGCGGAGGAGATTGAGGTAATGCCGGAGTGTCCAATGGAACCGGAGGCGGTGCAGTGGAAGTCGGTGCATCATTGGAAGCCTTCAAAGAAAGACAACCCACCAATTCCCACTTAACTCCGTCACAAAGAAGAAAGGCGTATCGCGAAGTCTCCTCAGGTGAAATACAAGGGTCGAGCAATTCTTTCACGATTTCCGGAGAGTTGTTGTTGCACTTCATATCTTGAATATCACACGTTATGTCTGCTGCTACAATCTCAGTTGGGCGCATAACCAAGATAACTGGTCCAGCACGGCGACTTAGGAAACGGATGTGGATACGCCCAGCGTGATAAATCCGATGGAAACGAATCCAAGCTACCAATTGAACCGTTTGGCCTTGTCGAACGGTCAAATCAACTTCTTCGTCAAACGCACGCTTTTTTTCTTCTGTCATGAGCTTCTGCAATTGAAAGCGCTCGTCACTTAGTAACTTGCGCATTTTAGACAATGAAGATGTTTTAGCGACCGGTTCTTGAGGAGGGGGTTCTGCAGTCTCCTCTGTTACTTTTGATTTGGTGGCAAATCTCATATTGGGATTCGTGTGTTTTTTCGCAACGTTTTTGGACGTGGACGTCGGACTGTTTGTAACATTTCGTGCTTTAAATTTTTTGGCAGATGAAGTTGGTGACTTGATATCGGCATTTCTAGTGGTATCAATAAGTGGCAATGGTACGTATTTTGACGCAATGCGAATGATTCTTCGATCGGTTTCAATGCAGGGGCAGCCGTACATCGTGTGTTCCATGCAGAAAATATCGTGATCAGGAGCAACGTAAACCTTCGAGAGGCTGACGAAACTATCCCAGCGCAATAATTTGATCTCGTCGGCACAGACTTTGACGCGGAAAGGTTCCCATTTCCTACTCGCTGAGGGTGAGTCTCGAACAACACTTTGCGGCGGCATTGAACCTTGTTGCGGCGGGCTTGCATTCTTAAACGGGCTTGATGGACGAGATGCATTGGAATTACTCGCCCGATGGTGGCTATTTTTGCTCTTCGATTCAACAGGCTTGAATTCTTCCGACGAACGATTTGAAACAGACGATGAAGATTCATTTCCGAGGTGGAACTCGGAGAAGCGTTCAGGCACTCTTCTTTCACGTCGCCGTCGCTCACCTGACCAATTAATCTTGCTGTAAAAAGACTCGTTTCCCTTAAGTAGCGAGGCAAAGCATTTGCGACTTGAAGGTTTGCCTTGCTGATATCCACAGACACATTGCAGCATGCATTCGGGTAAACCACAATGCTCCATTGACATTTTTGGGCGATTCCTAGTTTTTACTAATGTGTCACAGATGCAGCCTAGTCTGCAGAATAGTTGGCCGCAATCAACGGTAGGGAGCTCCAAATTTCCCGGAACATCTAGTTGAAAAAGCAACAGCAGATTAAATTTTTTTTTCGTCTTATTTTAAATGAAAATAGAATAAAATTACCATAAACTTCAACGTACTCCTCTTCTTGGACGAGAACATCTTCAATTGAATCGTCAAAGCCGATAATGTCACTGCTTGGAACTTCGTCAATGTCCACATTAGGCAATATTTGAGTATCTTGTACTACCAATTGTTTAACTGGACGCACACGAGTAGCAGAATTCTTTGGTCGAAGAGAAACTTTTTTACTTGCAGGAGGAGGATTATCTGCCTTCTTTGCTACCTTGCCACGTTTTTCACCAAAAGGAAAGCAGGCGGCTGACGCAGCAAACTTGGCATAGTCGTACGAAATTGAACCATCGACTCCGAGATCAGGAAAAGCTTCAGTTGATTCGTCTGAAGGTTCGGCCGTTTCTTCTGTTTCGGCTGTTTCTTCTAAAGGTTCCTCCATTTCTTCTGGACGTGTAATTACATCATCCAACGGCACAGTCGTTTCTAAAGACGAATTCGCCTTTTCTTCTAATGGCTCAACCGTTTCTTCTGATGGAATAACAACAGCCTCCTCAACTGGACTAGTTGGTCTCTGTTTGTTGGAATTAGGAGACATTTTTTCACACATCGCAGCACATTTTTTGTCATTTTCAACTTCAAAAGAAGTGCTTGGTATATCACGCAATCTAGAAAAGTGCGAGGGAAGTGGTGACTTAGAATTTTCGGAGGCGGAAACTGCAGACCGAGCCGGAATTGAAACAGGTGATGAGCAGGGAGATGGAGACAATGAAGGCGTCAATTGATGGAACTTGTTCCTCCATCCCTTGATTTGTCTAAAGTCGTTTGTTTTTGTCAATCTGCTGCTTGCTTCTCGGTGAGCAAACTCATGCATTTCTTCTGCACTCGTGAATGACAAGATGGTCTGGCCATCCACTTCATCTCTCTCTTCTCCAATACTAGAATCGGGTCGCTCATCCATTACAATACTTTCATCTTGCATGTACGGATCTGGTCCCAAGATATCGGCTACACTTCCAATATGGTCCATTTTGATCATGTCCAAGTCGGCAAAACTTGTCAAGCCTGTACTCTCGTCATAATCTGTAAGAAACATAAAAGAGATCAATAAAATATCGTCTGCTAGTCCAAAATTTAAAAATGTACCACGATTGATTTCATATAATTCTAAGTCAGGTGGGTCTTCGATAGTTTCTTCAAAATCTGAATTGACATCTTGGAGAGGGACAAGCACGGGAGGAGACAAAGAAGAAGATCCATCGGATACATAGTCCCGCATAGCTGAAGTGCTAGTATTTCCTTCTGTATTTCCTTCTGTATTTCCTTCTGTATTGCCTTCTGTATTGCCTTCGGTATTGCCTTCGGTATTGCCTTCGGAATTACCTCCTTTCTCTTCTTCCACTTTGGATGCCTCATCGCATTGAGTTAAGGCCACCTAAGAATTAAACATAAAAACTTATCGTCATTTCTATAAATCTTAGCTTTAATATTTTATACCTGTTTGGATGAATCGTCAAACTTGAAAATTGTTGGAATAGAGCCCTGTTTCAATTGTAACTTCCTGTAGCTACGATTAAAACAACTGTCCTCAAAATGACTGGAGCAGACGATGGAATTCCTCCTAGGAGTAAACTGACGTGAGATTTTCGTGGAGTGATGACGTATTGTCTTTATCCAATTAGAATGTGATTCGCTTTTAGCACTTGGAAATCTGTTAAATAAAAATATTGACACAAAATTTTTTATTATTATTATTATTTTTTGTTTTGTTTTATTTACTTGAAAAATCGAATTCCATTTGCTGCTGCCTCGCTATTCTTCTTGACGCCACATATACAGCAGGGGCGAACCATTTTAATGACAATCCAAATTCGAATACGAATTTATGGTTGCCTGAGAGTATAAAAATAATGAACCTGCAAAAATAATCAAAATTAAATCAAGAGAACTTTCAATTTATTAACAATAGCTTAACAACACTCTTATCTCTAAATAAATGAACTATTTAATAACATATTCACATACGCATGTTAAATAAATTTCAGCAATGAGAACAAGCTTCACTACGTAAAAATTTTTCAAGGATAAAGAGCAGGTACCAAGATAAAACGGAGAGGGGAGAGTCGCGTCTTTTAAAGAAAGAAGGGGTGTTTTACTAAACCAATCTTTTCGAATAGCTCGAAGCTAGAATAACTGCAGGGAAATGTACTCCTATGAGTACATTTAATTTTCAAATTTTGTTTCACTCTTGACACGTTCTATTAGCATACTTCTTCAAGTAGCTACATTCTAAGCTGATTTCCCCCCACCCCAATAATAAAGCTGTTGATACAACTTCAAAATGATAAAGAAGATTATTTGAAGCCCCGAATGCGTTATTTGCGTTACCCCCTCCCCCCAAGATTGATTGTACCATTGAAATCTCAATGATATTGTTGGACTAAATTTTATATGATTTTGAAAAATGTACATTCTTGACAACTATGAACCTGATAGACATCTCTTTTGAGTAAATAAAGTAAATTTCATGTGAACCTAGACTCATCTATTATGTATCATAGTAACCGAAGCCGGTTAAACTACGGTCTACGAATAATTACAACGACAAAAATGTTCTCTTTTGTTCCTAATTAAACACAGGAATCTTGAAAAATTATTTAAAAAAGAGACGGAAATGGAAACAAATAGACAGCTAATGATGATAGATACATTAAATATATACGCAAAAAATACGAAAACAATAAAGACAATCTATAATTAGGAAAAAAGAGCCCTTTGAATCCAATACGTATTTTGGTACCTTTACAATATCTTATTTTTCACGATGTTGAACGAGAATGACGTGTTCTACTACTTTGACTAATGAACGTAAGATAATTTTTAGGCTATCTCCAAATCGTAAAAATTTAAAATGTAGCAAAATAGCCAACTTTTGCGTACATCTAGACACGTAAGTGTCTAAATAGCAAATATAGTACCTAAATATTTGAGGCACTAACAGAAACCCAGTTGTTAAAGACGATGAATGTCGTAATGGAAAACAAAAACGAAGAGTGGATGGACATGAAAAAACGAAAATAATGCAAAAATACTTTGATAAACGTCTAACGATAGCACAATCGCAATATAGAATTATCAGATACCGATAAAATTCCGAAAAAATAATTTGAAAACAAATAGGGCCAATTTTTAAGCCCTCGTTGAGGAATGGTATTCAAGGTTCACCCTTTCCTTTAAACAAAGATGGCGCGCCCTCCAACATGCGTCTGCACGTTACGCTGTATGGAAGAAGACTGGGCCATACCCATCACTATTTAAGCAAGTTATGTATCAACATTAACTGTCCTGGTACACATTTAACCCAACACAACACTAAAACTAAGTGAACTTTTACATATTTTAAGTGTTACTTACTAGAAAACTGCGTATAAATGGTTAAATTTTGCCGGAATTGAAGAGCCCATCAACGCGTGGACATTTATTTTTGTCGACTGACACCTGGCGGTAAAAGTCGTTGGTTGAACGTTGCCACGTTGTTAGATTATTCAACGAACTTGTTTGGTAAAAGCGGTAAAAGGCGGAAAGTTGGAAACGGTAGATGTTTGACACCTGCCCTTCCCTACTTCCACATGGAATTTTTTGCTATATTTAAACTATTTATACATTTTGTTTTCATTTCCTGGAAAGAATGGAGCAAATAAAGTTTGAATTCAATGAAGAACAAGGACAATAATGTAATTGGAATTATTGCAATATAAACCTTTTAACATGTGCTCTATAACCATGTGCTTCATTTGGAATACATGGTGGTACTTATTTTGGCTTGGAAGCCAAACGATAACAGTTGAAATTGAATATTTCTTAAGTATTTGTAATTCTATGTTGATCAGTTGAGGACAACTGACAAACAGCAAAATTGAAAAGCTTTCAATCTTGGTTGAAAAACAATAATTTAATTTTACTACACTTGTGTCTTACCAGTCAACCCTTGACATCGAAAAAAGATCACGGTAGTAGATGGTCCAAAATGATAACTCACTGACTAGAATTCAGATTTTCTGTATTAACAATGAAGCAGCAATGTTCAAACATATATTCCAACCCAAAGCATTAGGAACATCAATCCAAACCCCATAAATAGGGAGGCAACAAATGCAATCAGCAGCTCTTTTGACAGGTCCCGGGTAATCTTTGTGCTGGTCACTTCATAGACAAAAAACCAAGCTGTGAAGAATGTTCCAATCAGCAGTAAAAGAACTGAAAGATGTGGATAAACAGATGGATTGACTGGTGAAACATAACGACTCATAGATTCCACGCTAATCTGTAAATGTAATAAATGCATACTTAATAACTTCAAAGCTTTTATCAGTTTTATGTGCAAATTAAAAAATTGTTTACCATTTTTAGAAAGATATTGATTCTTGTATTGTTTCAGGAATGTAAGCTTATTATTTTGTTTCTTTTTCCAAATAGATTTACTGCGTTTGTTATATCGCACGTTAAAAACAAAGCCGGTTTGACACAAGGACAAAAAGGTAGCGTAACTGAGATAAACGTCAAACCACGATTTGACGCGTGTACGTGTACATTACCCAGTTGGTGGCGTTGCTATGTTGTGATAAAAAAATCTATCTTTTAATTTAATGTTATGTAAATCTCGTTTGTTCATTTCTTGATTTTTACAAACAATTTTTCAGAATAGTGGGATTGTTTTTGATAAGTTTTCTAATTATTATCGAAATTACAACCTTGGAATTTGCCTACACAAAACAAATGATCGTTAAAGAAAGCCATTCGTCTGCTCTTCTTCAATTTTCAATGCGATCGCGAAAACATTCATGGAACAGAATTGGTCATTTAAAATTTAAGAACTTCTGAACTGAACACTGAACGGCAGTCTAGCATTCTTATCACAAACAATATTTTATACCAAATATATTATGGAAAATAGGCCACCACTTAAGCCAAGAAGACTAAGAGGGACTGCTGCAAATGCACTTGCCAATAAATTTGCTTTTGGAATCTTAGGAATATCAACTGTGATTGGCCTAGTAGTCCAGTAAGTAAGCCCTTGTGCTTGAGTAATATATTTTCTATTACAAGTATTTATAAGGTCAAAATGTTTTTTTCTAGTTTTTCTGCTTGGGATCGTTTTTCATCTAGTCTTGCAAAGTATGGAGTTGATGTCACTAGTACAGAGAGAAGTAAACCAAAACCTTGGTTTAAATCATCAGTTGAAATCAAACAAGAAGACATGGTAAACTTAGTTGGAGAAGAAAGAAATCAGCGAAGATAATAGAGTTGTAAAATCTCCTGGTAGTATGGACATGTTTGTGTTTAAAGATGATGGAATGTAGTAATTTGTATTCTTTTGTTTGACCAAAATAAAGGCATTTACTTTTGAACACAAAAATGTTACCAAATAAGAAGTTATTGAAGCTTTCCAGAAATCATGGCCAAAAACTTAAAAAGGATGAGGATGATGCACCATTGGATGACAGCATGGATGATTTCATTGTAACTCGCCCACTGAGGGCAGAAAGGTGAGAATTTAAAAACCATATTTTATAGAAACAAATAAATTTTAACAATTTTCAAGGAAAGCAACTATAAAAAGTAACAACGGTGCATCAGTTTCCAGCAGTGTTGATGATCAAACACAAAGTAAATTAGTTCAAAAGAAACTAAAATTAACTCAGGCTAAAAGTGAAAGTGAATTTGTGGAATCAAATGAAACTTCAACAATACTAAGTGCTCCAGAGAAAACTGAAACATGTGATACTATAAAAAACGTTGTCCCAAGTGAAAGATCACAATTGCTTAAACATGGAGTTCCCGATAGCGTAAAAGTAAGTGAACAATTATCTCCAAGACTCCCACAACTTCAACGAAGGAAACCGACACGTCGAAAAGCGGTTGATCCTAGTGACCTTTCTCTTGCGATTGCTTTGTCTGAATCCTTGCAGTCAGCCAACGAAAATGCCAAACAACTTGAGGAGGAGTTACTGCTAACAGTTAAAGAAAATTTATCACACATTTGCAGTTGTTAAGAATTGTTATAAGTATCCTTTTCTTTTAGGAAAACTTCACGGAAGTTATATCAGATCTCCGGAAAGATGAAGAACAGGGTACCGGGACCATTTTGAGTCATGTATTTCCCATGCCAGCCGATGTTCCTGTTGTAACTAAAGTGAGACGAAAAGCGAAAGCTAAAGTGGCTGCGAAAAGAGAACCATTGCAATATACACTTGCTCTTCGTTCCCATGCTGAACGGGAGCGTTTAATTGCCGATCGAGCCGCTTCAGTGCTAAATCACGAACCAGATGATCCTCTGAAGCCTCCTAAGGTGACATTTACTCATCCTCGACCTGTCTCAAACTACCTTCGGAAGTACTCTCAAGATGAAAGGTCTTTATGGCAACGCGCTTCACTGAACGACATGTCTAATGTTGATCAGTTAGACGTCTTCTATGTTAGTGCCTTTGGTTCGGTGATAAGTCCCCCTACAAAGAAGTGTGGCTATACTAACATTATGTTTCACGTTTCTCAATTGCCAGGGCGGAATTCATCTCAGGTATTTCACGGTTAGCATATTTTAAATTTTGAATGAGATATAGTATTTTTTTTTTCCCAGATGGAGTCCTTTTCGAATACTCAATGTATATTAGAGGAGTTGGCTTTTGCAGCAGAAGGAGGATTTTTGGATGAGCCTAATCCTCCTGAAAATGTTGTTGCCACTTCTGCTTTACCATCTGCTGTCACGAAGTTAACTGACGATTGGTCCCTATTCATAAATAATCCGTTGATGAGTGATATGACTATTCGGACCAAGAGTACAGATATCAGTGCCCATCGCTTGGTTTTTACTGCTCGTTTTCCGAGGATAGTAAACCACATAGTTAACAAGAATTCAACCGATGGATTCGTTCTCAACTGGACTTCTTATTCGGCATCTTCTGCTCTCAAAGTACTTCGCTTCATCTACGCTGCTTCATATAAGCACGACGAAGAAGATGCGCGCGATGTATATCGTATCGCTCGCCGACATGGAATCAATGAACTAATCGATTTGCTCCCTAATCAATATGAAAGTGATGCTGGAACGAGTGAGGAAGATGAGGATGATAGCTTACAGGGAATAAATTTTGAACTCGATTCCAGCCCGAAATCTTCCAAAAAGGAATCGTTCGCTGCAGATGATTTGTCAGGACTATCCGCGTTTCAAAAGAGCGTGCGATTTTCTGAAACCAGCCAAGAGGAGATGGAAGAAAAAGAAAACGACGATAAAGAAGAATTCGACGCTCACTCTGAATCACGCTCCGTTTCCGTGTCGCAACACTCGGAATCGATTAAAAATGTAGAGCTGTCGATTTTGGATGTGGAAAAGGATGCAAATCAAAATGTACAAAACACTCCTACTAAAGAGGTTTCCAGTGAAATTCACCCAATGGGGCGGACGATAACGTCAGCCATGGACATGGAAATCAGCAGCAACATCACTAATAAAATATTGCCTTTATCTCCCGATATGTTTCATGAAACCCTTACATATTCAGATGAAGAATCAAAATCTGCTGAAGATGTCGTTGATTTAACTCAAGAAACAAATTCGGACAGACAAAGTGAACGATCCTTCTCTCCTGCGGCTGGTTCTTGTGAAATGAACGAAAATTCTTTGGACAAGGCGGACGTTGCCGTGGCGGAATATTCAATTACCTCGAGTCCTCCGAACCCATCGTTTTTGCAAAGTCCATCGTTGTTACAAAGTCCGAAAAATCTCCTTCAAAATTCTCCGGACAATGTAGTGGCCTCGTGTTCTAGAGCTACTCCTTCATACTTAATCCATGATTCCTTCTCTTCGTGGAGTTGCTATGGAGGTGATATTGGCAATGGCAGTCCAGTGGCAGAAACGTCTCCTCAATTAGAAAAGAAGAAAGTTGGAGCTGCAAAACCAAGAACCGAAACCGATCAATATGTAGATGACGAGTTTCCTGACGAGCTTGATTCGATTTTTGGGCAGGTGCACGAACCTTCGCCTATGCGTGCAACAGTATCTTTAGCTATCCCGTGTAGCGCAGATGGCGTTGCTGTCGACATCAATACTCCTGAAGGACCTCGTCAAGCTAAAAAACGCAAAATGGATGTTACTCCGCTTCCCGATTACCAATCGATGGAAACGCCCCTACTGAAAGTATGAAACACGCTATCCGTCAAGTTTATTGATTTTAGATATTCGATATTGTATTATTCTCCCTAGTGCAGTCCGTCAACAATGTTTGTTTTAATTTGTTTTTGTAGCAAGAGTTGGTCAAATATGGCCTCAAGCCACTCAAACGATCAAACGCCGTGAAACTTCTTCATCACATCTACGAGGAACTTCACCCATTGGTTACCGATTCCGAGAGCAGTTTTCAGGATACCCCAGAAAGAGGGGCTGTCGTTGAACAACGGCGGACTCATCAGTCGATCCGTGCGGTACCAGCAAGCCCTCCGAAAAGTTTGCGTGATACTTCTAGTTATGACGACAGCGAAAGCGGACACTCTCAAGAGGACGAAGAGAGTATGATCGTTATGGAATTGGATCGAGAAATATCCGATAGCCAACCCGATAGCCCTCGAAAGGCTGTTTCCTTAAAGGATCACATGAAAGAGTTTCTAAAAAAGCGTCCAGATATCCACAAACTTGTCCTAACGTATGAGCCAATTTCTTTCGAATATTTGTTTGCCGAAATCCGTAAGGATCGTATCCGTTGTAAAGCTCAAGATTTGCTGGACTGGCTCGATCAAGAGGTACACAATTCTGCTATTCTTAATTTTATGAGATCCATGACTTAGCTATTTTCTTTCTTTTAGTGCATCACCTGTCGAATGAAAAATAGAAATCGAAGTCGTCCTGCTAACCGAGAAGCTGATGAAAATCCAAGATTCACTCCGCCCAAAAAGGTAGCGCCTACTGCACCAGCGCAAAAGGCCCGCCGAGGAGTAGCCAAAAAACTTATTCCTTGATTACCTTTTCTTTGCTTACTAATATTTTTAAAGTTTCTTATCTTAATAATATTTTTCAATTTTGATTACTGTCTTAGTGTTTTTCACCATGTTAGCCTATGTGAAATTTAAACAGGTAATTTTTTTGGATTTTGTACTGTAATGTATGTACAAATCTCACTACAAATTTTCTTATGTATATGTAACAGCTGTTTGAAATCGAGACACTCAATGAAAAAGGTGAGATTAAGAAATTGTGAAAAAACAGCAGGTAGAGGAAAATCCTAGATGGTACGATTATCTACAGATGTCACGTGATGTATGTGTTCACAGAAGTTCAACAACGCAAAATAAAGGAAGAAAAATAAAGAACAGATAAGCGAGCTGATGGACCTGTTCGACAAAGACGAAGATTAAACTTCACATTATAAACGGCGACAACTCAAGAAAGACAAAGGAATGGAACACGAAGAACGGCTAGAACATATCGACTGCTTGATGCGTGTACCAAGTTGACGATGACAACAGCGAGGCAACTCGAGTTTTTAAAGGGAAATGATCTTGATTTCACGATTGAAATGAGATTATCCCAACTTTGTTTCCACACAGTCCGGGTGGATAACAAAAATAAGTATTTAAAAAGAAATGAACATCAGCACTATGGAGGAGATGTTAAAGACTTATTGCGTTCCCTTTGATGAGAAGAAAACGTCGGACTCAGAGGCGACTTCCAGTTGATTTGGACTTGGTTCCCTTCTTTGTGGGCGATTTGCTTTTCTTACTAATGGGCGTACTGGAAGAAATTGAGGTCTCCCCACTTGCCGTTCGGTCATTCACTTGAATAACGACGCGATTGGGATCTTCTAAAGACGACATATTGAGACTGGTAGGAGAGACACCGTTACTGACGTTCGATCCGTTCAAGACAGTAGGAAGTTCGAAGGACGAGTCGTCTCTGAAGGGCACATAAATCCGAACGCGGTCAGGCGATATGGTATGGTCTGGATCCATTCTTCGGTCTGGAGATTTCGAGGTTCGGAAAGCAGCAGTTTGTTCCCTATTCTCTGGCCTTGAAGAAGTCTAAGATAAACATACAAAAGACGGACGATTAATCACCAAGGACGACATTTTAAAAATAGAAAACGGTTTGAAGTGTACTACCTTGGATATCGGCTCATTAGGAAAACTATTACTCTGGAATGAATTGCTGAAAAGTGGTGGTGGAGCTGGGTAAGTAGGTGTTTCAAGTGACGTGGTTGGCGTGGTCTCTGAGGAAGGAAGAATTGGGTAACTTGGGGTCTGTGGCGATGATAATGAAGATGCGGTGGGTGTGGGATAAGGTGGTGGAAGGATGAAAACGTCTTCGCCAGCTCGTGACCGATGAACGACGGC
Source organism: Daphnia pulicaria (assembly GCF_021234035.1). Lineage (NCBI taxonomy): Eukaryota > Metazoa > Arthropoda > Branchiopoda > Diplostraca > Daphniidae > Daphnia > Daphnia pulicaria. Next base: position 1,263,009 of record NC_060914.1, on the reverse strand, counting down.
GAATTCTGTAAGAGTTGTGGGCGAACCTTGGGCATTTGCTTCTCGATCGACGGATATGACACTGTTTCTACCGATAGAACCCGAATCGCCTTCATCATTGTCGTTATACAAATAACGCTGAGATGTGGTGACGGAGAGGGTGCTAATATCAGCCGCAGACGTGACACTTGTCCCAGCCAAAGAACTTCGACAACTGCGTTGCAAACCGGAACTGACGTCATCGATGCTTGGATCGAACGAAACATCATCGATAGACAGATAGGAACCGGGTTGTTGGGACCTCGACTGAAATACAAGTTATCCGAATTAGTTGGTCAAACTGGTTGAATGCCCTATTTCCAACGGGACAACTAACCTGCAACTCCATACGGGCGACGACAGCTGCTCGAGCCACTCTTTCCTCGTCGGAAAATTCCGCTCGTCGCCGACCAATAGAGACGTCAATCGAAGGGGTAACGAAAGCTCCAAATGGGTTCTGAGCTAGTTCGCTTGCGGGGATTTGCTTGGAATTCTGGTCGAGTTTCGCTCGTCGAAGTTCTTCCATGCACTTTTCCACATTTTCGATGACTACATTATCGGAATAGCCGAAATTCTGGGAAAGGTGAATCTGTAAAAATTCGACAATCTCCTCCATCCCCATTCGGCTGAGAGATCGCCGATGCAGTTTTAAGAGGCCATACGACATGGTTAATAGCAAATTTTCACCCTCAAAGAGGTAAATGTCCCACAATCGTATGGCCAAAGAGAAAGGAACCTATAAAAAGGATACGAATTTGATCATATTACTATGGGAAAACTGTCACGCGTTAGTCACTGGTTACACGGAAACCATATGAAAAAGCGCCAGACGCACGTATATGCACACTTGGTAACGAAACCAAAGTATAATGTTTCATTTGGGGAGGGGGCGTATTACGGTCAATTTCCATATAATCCATGGAAGGTTTCAAATGATAAACTTACTCTATCAAGAAAGCACTGGAAAAACCATTTTAGGGTGTAAAGTCCCGCGTCGATATTTTGCCGGTCGAAATGTTTCTTCAGTTTAGGAAGAAATTTGGCGAATATTTTGTCATGTTGTTGCTGAAAGCGAAGTAGTTTCGGAAAGCCAGGAATGAAAAATCCTAAGTTGGAAAAAAGGAGAAAGGGGGTTAGTAAACCGCACGTTGAGAGTCGAAAAAAGCAACCAAACTAACCGTGCATTGCCCATTTAGGGTCAGCCATTAAATTGCTGAGACCCCAAAATGCGTCTTCTTCATTGAGGTACATCAACAGCAATGCAGCAATTTGTGACATGCCTTGGCAATAACCTATAAATATATTAGCCATGCTTTAACACGATGGAATAATGAAATAAACTCTGTCGTACCTATTTCAGAATTATACACAGAATAGGCTCCTAAAACATGGAACAGGGCCTGTTGTTTCAACCCATAACGTTCTCGAAACATAAGATGATCCCGGTATGTTCTGTTGACATCAAGATCTATTTGACGTAGATCCGGTGACCACAACCGAGCTAATTTGCGCATTTCCTATATTTTTAGGAAAATCATACAAAAGTTTGAGAATCAAAACCAATTCTTTAATAACTGAATATGAGCAAAGTTTCAAATAGAAGACACTAAATAGACACCACACGATATTTGTTTTCTGGGTTAAGGAAAGAGAAATGTTTAATGGGCAAGCAGATAAAAGGCAGGAAACAATTACCTCATATTTCCCTATTTGTTCTTCCTTCGTTTTCTTGATATGCAACAAGCGTGACCAGACTTCTCCTCTGACTGCATCAGGCACACCTTTGTACAGTCGTTTTTTCAACTTGCCACTTTTCATGTCCTTATCCCACACTTTGGTGGAGTTTGGGTGAAGCATTTTGGACCATTTTTTAAGACGACTGTTCTCCAACTCCTTATCCCTTATTTCTATCCGCTGAATTGAAGGCAGTCGTTTATCACTGTAGGTGACGACATAAACATATGTTTAAGAATTCACAACCCAACACTTAAAAATATACTTACTGTATAAAACCATATCTGTCAGTGGCATGGTATATTTCAAAACCAGGATCCTCCCACGGATCTATCTGTTCAGCATTTTCTCGGCCGCGATCATATTTGTTGACGATGGCTGCTCTTTCTTCGGCCGCTTTAACCAATAATTCCTCTTCCGTCATGTTCTTAACATTTTAAAACACACGCCACTGATCTAAATTGTCTTTAAGAAAAAGCACTTGAATAACTAACTAATAATATTGAGGGCACACCAGTAACTCCTTCTCTTCTAAAGGCCGATTTTTTCCAAAGGTTTTTGCTTTTGCTTTGACTTTTTGACAGCCAGAAGGTTAGGGTACGGCTAAACCTTCGTTTTCACAAACCGGTCAAAGCCTTTGACAGTCTGTGTTTTCAACTCACACTCCCGACATTCCTAGATACGTTTAAGATTAGAACAGAACGCATTGAATTTTTCATCGATTTGTTATCGTTCGCTCCAATCTTTTTTACGTCACAAGCGAAACTTATCGCCCACTGTGGTTTTTTACGCTCTTTCCGTGTTCATGTGTGCGGATGAACTCCCTAGAAGTTCGCTGAATCTTCGCCAGATGGCGAAGCAACGACTTGTTGTCATTCAAGACGAAACAAAATTTTGATAATTGATGTAATTCAGTATTTCAGTAAATTGATGATTCTTATTTCTGTGATAATAGTGCCTTTATAAATTGAATGCAGTTTAAATCATGGGACAAACCATTGGAATCACACTGAGCAGCTTATCAAGTAAGTTGTGTTTTTTTCTTATTTATTAGAAAGGAAATTTTTTGTCGGATCGGTTCACTTCGTGTGGGAAGGTTGGCACTAGTCCAACTGGAAAACAAGACAGGTGCATCTCAATGTCTTTTCCTTATTTGTTATCGTTCATCCTGCTGGTATTTTTTTTTTTTTCAACCTTCACGCACGGTGATGTTAGAGACCATTAGTTGGATAAGCAGATGCTCCACATGTTGATGACAGCTTGAAACCCGATTCTTGATAGCAATCAGATTTATGAATTGATACGTACAATTCAAGGAACAGCTGTGGGAATTTGATCAGTTTTGAATAGAATCCATTTTCAGTACTCGTACAGGGTATATCTGCTCATGTTTCATCTGTTCAAACTTCCTTTTTCGCCTGTTATTGAAATGCCATTGTGTAAACAGCATTGCTGGCCAGGCAGATCCTTTTATTTTTATTGTTGGGGCAAGATATATACCTGCCACTGTTTACTTTCCTTCTTTCATGAACCCCTTCTTCCTCACCCACCACCTAATGGTGTTTGTAGAGAGCCAATTGTGTGAGGAATTGAACTGGTAGGTCGAAAAAAAGCAGAACCTTCTTTTTTGGGGATTCCTTTGTCGATGGAAAAGTTACGAAACCGATTCCTTAATAGCAGAAGAGTTTTAGGGAGGGAAAAGGTGAACTAAAGAGCTTAGGGAGTCATTGCAGTCATGTCTTGGGCGCTACAAGTCAAGCTGTTTCCTGTGTAAGGACGTGAAACAACAGCGGCAGCTGATGGTTGTTTTTGACGTCCGTTTACCTGGGCCGCCCCTTGACGCCACATGGTCGTCGCCCACCAACCCGTAACGAAAAGAGTCTAATCAGGAAAATGCGCCGAAGGAAAAGTGCCGACCAGCTACTTTTTATCTGCTGGATAAAAAAATGGAGAGAATATATATACACTGGCCTCTGTTGGTCTATCGACATCGTTAAGTGTGTGTCTGCCATATTCTTTTCTCCAGGAAAAAAAGAGCCGCACTAACTTTTTTCGTTGTCTGTTAGGTCAGCAGCCCCTCACACCCTAGTCCGTTTTGTCTATTCCCATTTTTTAAATGTCCCAAAAAAGTTGCTCTAGTTCCGGTCAGGAGCTAGTAAACTCCCATCGGCCAAATGGCACGCGACAGGGGTTTTTTAAACTTGTACATTTACCAAAGGAGGAGGTATATAGTAGCAGCACGTGATGGTGAAAAGTCAAACGGGGCAGGCAAAAAGGCGATGGGTGAAATGGGGTTGTGGAGGAGGCGTGTAGGAGAAACCCAAGGGTCTCTGCAACTGTTTCCAATATGCGAGTATGTGTTGAAATTCGGCTTTACCATCTGGTCACAAGACCCTCGTTTGACGGTCGGCCGACCAGTTCCAGGCAGCTGCCTCTCGTTTTTATCCCCTCGCTAACGAACTGGCAGTAGGATATAGATATGTACACACACTAACTATAAGAGAGTAGTGTGCTAATGGTGTTTGGCTTAGCTCTCTCTCTCTGCACATTTTGATGTACAATTCAATGAGATTTTGAACAAAGGAATAACATTTTTACGGCTATTGATTTGAAATGTCGAGTTAATAATGCCCGAGTTGTGCAACTGGATATGATGATGAATACGCGTAACTTTTTCCCCATTTCTATTTTCTGTTGGATACCCGCAGACAAGACACACGAGCGCCGGTCGTCCTTCGTGTTTCTGTAGACGCCGCACGCCGCGGCGCGTGACTCTGCGGTTATCCGTCACGCCGGACACACACGTACACCACATCCCCGACTTTCTTTTTTCTTTCCTTTTTTTATTTATTACCTTCCATTTTTGTTCTCGGTTGGAAAATCCAACAACAACAACAACTTTTCAGAAAATGGATTGAAAATCATTTCCGCTTCTGCGGCAGTTTCTGCAGCAGCGCACCGGCCGACAATGTTTGGTCGTTGATGATCGCCCCCATTTTTCTTTTCCCTCTTCTTCTTCTCGAAAAACACATCAGAAGAAGTATATACCGCCAACATTTTCTGGGCGTTGCGGTTTCATGTCCGGCCGGACGTCTTAAATATATAACTTCCTCTTTCCTTCCTTCCTCTCTGCCGATTGCCCAATATCATTTTAATGGAGCGCTCGCGCGTGCAGCCCTAAACTCCCGATAGTCTTTGACTCCATACGTAGCGCTCGCCTATAGTCATAGTCGAAGGGCATCGGCCCATTTCTGTTATTAGTCCGTCCGGGACTACTTCCCGTTCACCTGCCCCATCACTTGCTCACGAACCATTTACGCCAAATTCGCTTTAAGGCTTCGGGGAAATTTGATGCCGATTAAAGTTAAATGATTTCAAAATAATAGGAAAAAAGTTGCAAACTCCGTTCTGGTGATTCATCATCTGACTGGAAATCTCGAGCCGAGTTGGGCTGGCCGCTGGTTGGCTGGCCAGTGCGATGCGTCACGTCACAAGTTTTTCGGCAATAGAGTGGCGACTTTGGCGGCGTCCGTGTTGTTCTGTCGGGAGTTTGCAAACGTCTCTGTGGGTGTGGATCGTGAACTGCACTTGGGTCACTCCCGCAAAAAGAAAGAAACCTGTGCGGGATTCGTTCCGTCGAAAAAAAAAACTAGCCAGTCGCGGGAAACCAAAATAAATAGAGAATCAAGTGTGTGACGGTTCTCTGGGTGTGTGTGTGTACACCGAACTTGTTCTGTGTATACACACCCCAGAAAACTCGGAAGCCCAAAGTTATACCGGTACCCCGAAAAAAAGTTTCAAGTCCACCGTCATGTGTAATCTCTCGTTGCGGATAATTTTGATAAGAGCCCTCAGTACAATAGGGACGAGAAATGTGAAGCAAGTCGGGCAAAAGTCACGAACGAATGTCGTTCATTATTGTACTACTCGCACTTAATTATTTGAATGCCAGGAATTTTCTGGGTTTTTTTCCACATCGCACGACATTGTGTCGAGGTGATTTACTAATTTTTAAATGTACTGCGCACACCATTTTCTGAGAAATATCAAATTTTTTTATTTTTTCGTCGGTGGTGGGTGACGACGACGACACGCGCCTGTTTCGCCCTTGGGCCCTCCTGTAAGGAGCCCACAACACCGACCAAAGGGAGAAGTTTTTTCTTTCCTCTCTCCGTGTTAATCGTTAAACCACACACTCTGCTGTGCTGCTGCTGCTGCTGCTGGTGAAAATCGTGACAGACACTACACACATGGCGTCGTCCCTCGGCAGCCCGGCATATGCTGGTAAACCCAACACCTGGCGGACACCTCCACCCAATCCCCTTAGTCCGTCCAGCCAGCCAGCCAGCCAGCAGTCCTCTGTGTGTATCATCTGCTTCACAAGCAGCCGACGACCCTATCTCTCTCTCTCCCCCCTCTATTCTTTTTCCATTCAAATGTGTGCGCTGTATATAAATGCATTTATCAGACACAAAAGGCGAGTTGGGCTGCTGAGGACCTTATGGAACACTGCAGCAGCTGCTCTTATATATATGGAGGACCATTACACTGTGAAACACCATCGGTCGATCCTAAAAATATCGATCAACAATAGATGCCGACGGCCTTAGACTTGTGATGTTGTAAGGTTCCCCCTCCCCCTGTTCCATCGAATAATAGCGGCACACACACACTCGATATAAACATACTGATGCACTCGCTCGAGTATATGTTTCTCCTGTGCTGCTTTCGGCTCCTGCTGTACGGTAGATCGGAATTGTTTCGATGCCCTGTGCTCACTTTTGGACCTCGGTGTTTTTCATCAGGTTTTGATTATTTGCCTTGCGTGGAAACCCGGGCAGCTGCCGGCCCACATCACGCCCCCGCAAAATTGTTTTATTTCTTCTCCACCCCACCCTGGAAATGTTTACAGCCAGATTAAGTTGTTGCGCTAAAATTGGAACGTAACTTTTTCTCCGTTTCCGTCACTTGACGGACTGTGACGTCGTCGTACGTACATGATGAGCGAAAAAGGACGTGGACGGAAACACGTGTTGTGTTTCATTCTGTAGGGGAAACATTTAGCTGTCCCACCCCTGTAGAGCGTCGACCGGAAGGGTTTTCATGAGGGCCGGAAGGATCGGTTCCTTGTAAGAATCTATTTGGCCAATACATAAAAGAAAAGAGGAGGGCAAAGGCTTGAATGTTGTTTATGTCTTCTTCGATTACTCATTTCTTGGTTAAGAAGGAAAGGGGGATCTGGCTTCTTTCTCTATTTTAGAACCCCAAGAAAGTCACATGGTTGGAAGGAGGGGGCGTCGCTGGGCGTCGTTTTCTGTTTTGAAATGTTGGACCGACGGAGATGATGCGCTTCCCCCCTCTCGGTACAACAGCAGCGCACGTCTCGTTTCCGCTCCACAAGTTCCAGGATCTTTTCATTCATGGATCCCCCCCTTCTTTCTGTATGAGCGTCGCCGTCTGCTTCTCTTTTTCTTTTGAAAAAAGTTTGTCGTGGTGGTGGTGGGGTTCCACCTTATAGCTGCTCATGTCCATAGTTTATCCTCTTTTATTATTTGTTCCTCCCCTTTTTCTTCCCTTCTGACGACTCCCCCCACCATCCTCTTCTTTGAAAAGCCTGGAGGGGCTGCCAGAAGCGATCCGGCTGTATACATGTTCCAGCCGTGCTGACTGGCTTGCGGCAGCTGTGCACACTTCCACCACAGGGGCCAGCAGCAGCAGCAGCAGCCGGAACGTCAATAGACTTTCAAGCTCCACCGGTTCAGTAGCGCCATTCGAAAGCCGACCATCCGGCCGTGTGGACCTCTCTCTACTCCCCACTCCCAAAGTTGGTCCGTGTACGTGTGACCCAGTGTTTTTTAGTTCCTCCATTTCCACCCGTGTTTGGTTTGTGTGAGTGTGTTCAAAGTTCCGTTGCATTTTCCTTCCGTGGGAAATTTTCTAAAAAACCAGCCGAGGAATTTTGAGATTTTGTCGAGCTCTCGCTGGCTCGCATTTTGTTTGTTTGTGTTCAAATTTCTGAAACCTGCAAACTCAATTGTCTGGTCAAATGGTGACCGAGTTGATCACGTCCGACTCGGGGAAGACCAAGTCCAGTCCAAAGTCGCTCAAAGGTGCGATGAAAGTCATCAAGAAACTCAAAGGGCGCATTGGATTAGGTGAGTCTCTTTTTTCCTATTTGGACGTTTCCTGTTGAGATTTTTCATGTAGAAAATAAGAAAAAATCTGTGCGGTTTCCGGGCAGGCCGAGGTCCAGCTAAAGTAATTTCTTTTTTTGAGTGTACATAATTGGCCATCAGGCCTCTGGGCAGATATTTTTTAATAATTTTAACTCCCCCACTTTTCTTCTTCTGACCGCTGATGACGTTTTCCGGTCCTTTTTTTTGTTGTTCGGGTCCCGCTTCAAAAGTCTTTGGGTCGTGACGGCTTCCGTCCGGTTTTATTTATTTTTTTTCAAGTGGTTCAAAGTTGAAATCTCTTTTCCGATTTTAACTCGACGTGATTTTTTTTCAAATACTTCCGGAGGATCCATCCGGTCGTAGGCGTGTGCCTCCGGGTGAATTGTCTCTACTACACCCCCTCCAACTCTTCTCCGCAGATGTTCTCCCATTCTATGTGACACATCCAAAATCTATTGAAATCGAATGCAAAATAGAAAAGAATTGAAAAAAAAAGGTATGGGAGGTCCAAGTTAAGGCACGCAGAAGAGAGGGGAGGTGGGGATTGTTGATACGATGACGTTCACAAAAAGAAAATTTCATCCAACATGCAACACCGGAATGAGGGTCTCTTTCAATAGGGAGGAATGCGCGTGCTTTTATCGAATTGGATCACAGCGAGAGGGGGGGAGGAGGAATCGGAGACGCGTTGGATGAATAAAAAGAGAACTCTTTTGTTAAATTTCTTTTTCTTTTCTATTTGGTTATTCAGGCTCGAACAATGGCGACGGCAGCGCGTCCCAGCCGGTCCTCCAGTTTCACAACACGCGCGGAGAGCACGTCCGCTTATCGGCCGATCGGAGCACGGCTCGTCGAGTCGATTCTTTCTGCAAAGGCATCGCTTTCTCTCAGCGCACTGTCCGTCCCAACGAAAAGGTATAACACTAACAAACAAGTTCAACATTTAAATCAACATCTTTTAGCTCTCTAAAAATAGAAAGAAAATTCTATTCAAAAACACATTTTTCCTAACCGTTTTTCTTCTTTCTTTGCCATTGTCCAGGTTTATTTACGTGTGGCGGAATGTTCCACCTCGTGGAATGGAGTACTCCGCATCGGGTTCACTTCATGCAATCCGGCCTCTTTCAGCGGCGTCTTGCCCAAATACGCTTGTCCCGGTACGTCCCCTCTCTCAATTCCTGTCACATTCCGGCAAATTCTTATTTACGTTTTGTGTGTTTCGGAAACAGATTTGACGAGCCGTCCAGGATTTTGGGGCAAGGCTTTGCCCGAGCGCTACGTCGAGGCCGGCGTCTTGTTCTCGTTCCATTTCACGGCCAGCGGCGACGTCATGCTCAACGTCAACGGACAAGATAAGGGCGTCTTTTTGACGGGCGTCGATGCCCGCACTCCCCTTTGGATTATGGTTGACATTTACGGCAACACGACAGCCGTCCAATTTGTCGGTAAGTCCTTCACTCACCATCCTTCATTCCCATCCGCACGAACTAATCCATCGCTTCTTTTTTTTCTTTAAAGATCCTCGAGGCAGTTTGAACAATAATCCCATGCGCAACTCGCCGACACGGAGGAGTACCACCTCGTTGCATTCGAGCGCATCCAGCAGCGGAATCAGCGGCACCTTGGCTGCCAACGACATGAACCAACGCCCGCACCACCTGGCCCATCAGCAGATGCACCACCAGCAGCAAATGCCACGGCCGCGCAGCGAGGCCGACCTCCTCGTCTCTATGAACGCGCTCAACCTGAACCGAGGGCCGCACCAAATCCCGTCCTTGCCCCTTCCGCCCATTCCGGGCTCGGCTGGTCACCACCACCTCCAGCAGCAGCTGCAGACCAACAACACGATACAGCCGCCCGCACCACCCGCCGTCCTCCAAAACTTCCCACCTCCTCCGCCTCTGCGCCACTACCGCCATCACTCTTTCCAGCCGCTGACGTTTCACCCGCGCACTCACGGAGTCAACATCCGCATGGGATCCGACTGCAGAACGGCCGTCCGCCACGACGCCGAATTCTGCAATGGATACGTCCTTTCGTCCAGGCCCATCAGTCCAGGAGAGTCGTGGGTCGTCCAGATTGTCCAGACGGAATCCATCTACGTCGGCGGAATGGGATTCGGATTCACCACTTGCAATCCGGCGTCTCTGTCATCCACTGACTTGCCCGACGATGCCGATCAACTTCTCGACCGGTAAATTTTGTCTTTTCCAATTTTTCGCTTTTCTTATTTTTAAATAGCGATGGAAAATGAATGGAAATAATAATATGCAAATTTTTATTTTTATTTGCAGACCGGAGTATTGGGTTATCTCCAAGGATGTTGCGCATGGGCCCATCCTGGGCGATGAGATCGAATTTCATCTGTCGCACAGCGGCGAAGTGACGATGATGAGAAACCGAGGCTCTGCCACTCTTTTGATGCATGTTGACGTTTCCCTACCCTTGTGGGCCATCTTTGACGTCTACGGCAGCACCAGAGCCGTCCGCCTCCTAGGCACCATCTCGCCACCTCAGTCCGTGCCGGAACCGCCCGCTGTCATCTACCAGGCACCGCCCCGTATGAGTCCGCCTCGCCCCCAGCAACAGCAGCAACAACAGCCGATTTATCAAAGCATCGGGTCAGCAACTCACATGATGCAGCCGACCATTCCGGCGGGCGTTTTATCTTCCGGCACGGCCTCGTCTTACGTGGAGACTCTGACGCAGAGTCTCAACTGCCAAACGGCTAGCGGTGGTGCCAGCAGCGAGTGCACCGTCTGCTACGAGCGCAGCGTCGACTGCGTCCTCTACTCGTGCGGTCACATGTGCCTATGCTACGATTGCGCTTTGACGCTCTACCACGGCGGGAGAACAGCCGGCGGCCAAGGATTGTGTCCCATCTGCCGGGCACCTATCCGCGACGTCATTCGAGCCTACCGATCCTAGGTTAATAATCCGACCGATGCGCATTTCTTCCTTTTTCTGTCCTCCTCCAAAAGTCAACAAAATGAAATGGTGTTTTCCTTTCTCCCTCCCAAACTCGGTGCCCTAGTCGGTTAACTCCAAAAAGTCACAGGCATTCGAAACCCTTCAACTCCTTTCATCCATTTCTCCTTTCGTCCATATTCTCCTTTTTCCAATTGATCACGACACATTCAGAATTTCAAATCATTTGAATCAAACAGTGGTCGGCGTGTACAAAATGAACGCAGAGTTGTTGGTATTATGAATTCAGAGCCAGCAAACAAACACACACACAACAATTTGAAACAGGGAAAAAAAGATTTATTTCCTTTTTTTCGCCTCACGTGTTATTGTAATTTGGTTTTCAAACCCCAAGAAAAAAAATTTCCCCTTTCTCTAGTGAGCGTTCGTGAATTACATTTGTGTGTAGATAAGCAAAAAAAAAATTAAAAGAAGAAAAAACTGTTATTACGCAGGAGAAAAAAAAAGAAAGTGGTGGTGGTGGGGTGGAAACAAACTTGAAAAAGGAGGTATCGAGCTGTACGATATTTTGTTGTGTGTGTATATCCATCTCTTTCTTATACGGACGAGTCTATCTTTTTTCTTTCTTGATGTCACGGAAAAAGTTTCTTCCCCTTATTATTTTTTTGTTCATCGGAGAGACGAGCTGTCAGTCCGACAGATTATTTGTTTGCGTTTTATATCGAATCTACACTTTATATGATATACATTGTACTACTTTTTCGAACTGCACTCTCTCCCATCACTTTGCCCAACACCAAAATTCTTTATTCAACAAATAATAACGTCCCCTCCTCTTTTGTGTGTGTGTGTGTGTGTGTTTGAATGTGGGTGTCTGGTTTTCCCTTCTTCAATTTTTAAATAATTGTGAAATGATTATCAATACAGGAAAAAAGCGATGGCAATCATTTTTTAACGAAATAACAAGTTGTACTTGGTTGGTTATTATCTCACTCGTCTACACCCAATTGTTTTTCTTTCGTGGTCTGAATGATTATATTCAACACGAATCGATTACCTCGATCGTGATGATAGCGACTGACCCCTTCATGTGAGTATATAGGAGCCGAACAATTCGATTTCCTTCACCCGCCTTCCTGTTATTCTCTTTTTCGGTGGTGCTCCACCGAAAGAGAAACAAGAATAACAAAAGAGACCATAGAGAGTACAGTGCGAGGTAATTCGATCACGCAGGCAATATGACGGAAGAAGGGAAAAAAAGGGGGGAGAAAATGGTTTCCTTTTTATTTTCCGGTGCGGAAGCAAAACACGACAGAATAAAAAGAGAAACATCAGTCAAGAAAACAACGTACCCCCTTCGAATAAGTATATAAGGGGGGAGTTGGACGTGGGAATATCGAGAGGATAAGAAGCGTTCCCGTTGTTCCTGTCGCCTATATTCTTTGACGCATTGATCCGCCGCCTTATATTAGTGTGTATATACATCTTCGACTCTTTTCTATAGATCGGTTGGTATAGGGTGTGTATGCAGTTCTCCCATGGACAGCCGACGTCTTCTTATATTTTAGTTAAGGAGAAAAAAACAGGTTCATGTTCCCACGTTTGGGCAATGTCCCAGGTGGGTTGGCATCTCTTGTGATGGCGGCGACACCTTTTCTTCTCCGCTTCTCGGTTTGTTTCACAGGCGATAGAAGACAGACAATGGCGCAGGCAGGCAACAACCCGAGGATGGTTCTCGTTATATTATAGACTAGAATATACTTCTCGGTCGTCTTAGATATCCGTCGAGACAATTGAATTTCACAAGAATAAGGATATTTTTTTCCTTATTATTGTTTCTTGGTGTGTACATCATTAAAAAGAAGCCCTCCCATTAGATTATCTAGAATTTATCCATTTGTTCACTTCAATTGCTGAACAATTTATCAACGAAACCTGCTGAATCTCTTAGCCTTTCGTCTACAGGGATTTAACGCTTTCATTATTCTAGTCTTTTCATCCGTATCAAAATTTCCTCGGATAAATGAAAGAATTTCCGTGAGATACGACAGATATCCCCAAACTGGAAATACCAGATTAAAAAAGGAAAAGTTAAACAAAAAGGGTCTTGTGGCGGCGTTCATTAAAACCAAATAACAGGAGAAACAGATGAATTCCTCATGTGAGTAAAGTATCCGCCCCATAGTGTGTGTTCAAACCCAATGGAATTCAATTAACTCACTAATGTTGGGAATTTTTTCTCGGCACGTTTGGGCTCTCAAAGCGTACGTGCGTAGTGTAATGGGAACAAAAATACCGAGCAAATAATTGAAACCGTTTCAGTCCGGTTCTTCTTCATTTATTTTTGTTGTTGGGGTCGCCGAAAATAAATCGTCACACACATGTGTGTAGTACACATACTTTCGCATGTGATATCGATCTCTTGCTTCATGAAATAAACACGTTTTCTTGATTACATTTCATATGAACACATATTCCGAGAGTAAATTGCGAGCCATTGCGGCGAATCAATTTTAAATTACATTTCTCTCGCGCGCTTTTTCCGCCGTTTTCCCACGGTGATGTTTTGTTTCGTGTTTTTTCACTCCGTCTCGGATCAATATCGAAGCAGACTGGAATACACAAAGATGTGTATAGTGTATACCGCCCTCTGTTCTTTTAAAACGATATCTCTTTTATATTTTTATACTTGTCGTAAACTATAGTTGGACTCTCAGGTGAATCAGCCTCCGTTGCAAACGCCCCACTTACCATTTAAACGACCAGAGTACCTATTTTTTCCAATTCTTTTTATTGTACATCAGTTTATTTCTTTAATACTCAACCTTCTACTGCCGAATCGATATGTTTCTCGGTCAAAGTTTACGACTTTTACGAAAGTAGTTTGGGGGGCAATGTCGACAATTGCTGGATGAATATTACTTGTAAATGCTGCTACTTCGGTAGCGGAACGAATGCGCCGGTAGGCCATTTTCTTTAGAAAACCATAGCGGCTCTTCTTCTATTTTCAACAACAAAAAGGAAACTTACCTTTTCTATTATAAAATCGGCGATATTATTGGACCCTCGGTCTGAGGTGCGCACTTGCCCAAAAGGGACGCCGAACGTTTCGTTACGGATCGTTCCCAATTTTTACTTTTTTTTTTTGCCAATGTCCAATATCTTTTAGTATACTGTCACTACTGTAAATACGTCGTCGCGGAATAATAATACGGGCGCCAGTCCGCATCTCCCATGGGATTTTCTTATATTACTTCATGCTGAACGGATGCTGGTAATTAGCTTATACTGTTCCGCATGCAGGTTTTTTTTTAGTTTTGCTTTATTCCATGTTATCCCCGGTGTCTTTAGAAAGCGCTGTGGCCTTCGTATCGTTTAATTTCGGATACCGAAAAAGCTGTTGAAATTGTGTTGTAAATAAATGAGGCCAGACAATTAAAGGACGATGGTCGGGTCTTTTTTAAAATTTGAAACACGTAGTACGGTAGTAGACATGCTGCTGTCTTAAAGAATCGTGGCAAGTTACCAACTATATTTAAGTTATGACATAATCCGTTCTATGCTTCGTATTAGCGTGATAACAGAGCTTTCTTTTTGGACAAATGGACTGGTCAATATTGACTCGATTCTGACGTCATCAACAAATCGACTGGTTGCTGTTTAGTAGTTCCGACGTATTTGCAGGGGTCTGTTTACGTGTCGATAGTAATGGCTTCTCCTAATTTAGAAGAGTTATTTGAGGATTCAAGGTAAAGTTTCCTCGAATTTTCGTATGACATTCATCCAATTTTCAAACATCTTTCAGTCTGCTGTTACAAATTTTAAATAGCAGCCTCTATTTTGTAGCTAAGGTCTGACATGAAACTATCGTTCCAAGTAGGTTTTTCGCTATGCAATATGCTACAGGATCTTGCAGATCGGTCTAAACTTTGAATTTACGAGATTATCAAGTCCTACTAAGACCTTTTAGTCAGCATAAATTGTCATCGCGTTCATTACAGATTCTTAATAGAAATATGCCCATACAGCAGCAGATGTTATGATTTGCTTGCCCTTGGGCTGTGTGGAATCGTTCTCTTCCCTTAAAAACTTTGTGTTATTGCTAGATATGTAATGTTTTATTTTATAATTCTTATTGTTTCTTTTTTTCCAGGATTACACAATGGGATTGGACATTGCTGTTGTTGGTATTTTACACCCCTTTAGGGCTGTTGTTGCTAGTAATGAGAATATTTGCTCTCATTCAATTCTATCTCATGTTTCTGTACATGCCATACCAACCTATCAAAAGGTAACAGTCTACCTCATTTAAAAATAAATATGGCAAACTATCATGATGTTTGATTCCACATGTTCAGGTACTTGTTGAGGGTGTGTGGATTCATGCTGGGCGTCTTTGTGAATGAGAAATACTCAAACAAGGCAGTTGTTCAAGAAAATGCTGTCTGGGTCGCAAATCACTGCAGCCCCTTTGATTCAATTGTGCTTCAAGTTATTGCAGATAAGAAAGGAGTCATCACCACCTTTCCAGAGGAAGAAACAACAACAGCCAAATCAGGACTTCTCAAATTTCAGCTCAGAAGCTTTGAACAACACAAACGAAACAACCCGAGCCTTCCGGTTCAGCCGCTCTCTTTGAGGATTTCACGTCCTTTCCCGTCTTTTGCCATCACAGTTCTTGACAGCCAGTCCTGGACGGATGTGTTCTTCCTCCTTTTCAGCCCCTGCACAATTTTCAACATTAAGTAATGCTAAATTTAACTTTGTTGACTCAAGTATCCAGCGATTCTAATGGCGGTTTTTATTTTAGATTTCTGGAACCGACTCAATGCCGTGAAGATGAAGAACTCGAAGCTTACGTCAATCGGATAGAATCGACTGTCAGCCAAGACCTCGGCGTTACCGTTACATCTTTCACAGCCAAAGACAAGGTGAAGACGTTGCTCTTTATAACTTTGGTCATTCGTTTATAGTAATAAAATGATTTCTTTAGGCTGAACTAATCAAAAGAAAACGATTTGAAGCTCAACCTCCTCGCCCTGTTCAACGACCCAACAATCGATGGCAAGTGATGGCCAGTCAGGTCAAAGAAGTGCTACCACATGTACCGATGGCTGTCATTTTGAGCGATCTAAGTAAAATAACTAGTTTTTTGTTGAATCAAATCACACATTAACGTTTCTATTTTTATTTTCGTACGTAGGTCGCACTAATAGTGTGGATGCCACGGTGGCAAATTTAGTGGAAGGTGTTGTCCCTTTCATTCCCGAGCCTGTCGTGACGAGGGTAGAGAGCGCTCCGTCGGGGCCGTCGTCACAAGCTGGCCCTTCCAACTTTAAACCGTTGGGTGCTTCGTCGCAGTTGCAACAAGTTGCTGCGTCTTCTTTCAGCAAATTGGTTCACGAGCGTGGCCTGTCATTGCAGGAACGAAAACAGCGCTTAATGCGCCAAGCCCAGCTGCGTTACTGTGAACGGCATGGCCTTCAAATATCGGGAATAAATTGCTGAAAATGTCAAACAAAAAAACAACAACAATAACACGCTGTAAAAGATTACAATGCTTCACTTCTCTCCCACCCCCTTCCCGAGATATCTTTCGTTTATTGTGTTTTTTTTTTTTTTTTTTGCTTTGTTTTAGACGGTTTCTCTTTCTTTTTTCTTATTCCCTCCAACCTGTATTGTGTTTATTTGTCCAGCGGGATTCAAAAATCATCGTATCTCTTGTACTACCGTCTAAATATTTGAGCAACTCACTTATTGAACGCAACCGTCGACACAACCATCTGTACATACATATAGATTTGGATAGATTCAAATAGCTTTTTGGAATTTAGAAATTCAGTCGCGTTCGGTTCGTCAAAATACACACACATCTTATTTGGTGGCAAAAAAACATTGAAAAAGACTCGGTTCTCAAGATAGATCTCGTTAAAAGCCCTTGTCGGATCGTTAGCTCAGCCTTTTGTTTTTTTCTCTTCATTCTTCTGTCAAAATAAAAAGAAACGAAACCTTAAAGTTGGAAGTGTGGTAAATGGAGGTCAACCGGAGAGAAAGAAATCGTCTAGACAATTTAGAGCGCCTGCCGAGATAGAATAATAGATAATTGCAAGGGGAAAAGAAAGGAGCCATTAAAAGAATCGGTCTGCTTTACAATTTGAAAAAAACTTCGGAGCAAAAAAGAGCTCTTACTTAAATTGTCATTTACTTGCGTTGTCCCGAATGGCTGTTCATGATTTTAATTTAATAATAAAAAAAAAAAAAAACAATTGGAATTTTAAATTTACCGAAACACGGTGTGCGAACGCGTTTTCCGAAAAAATTGCGATGTTCTTTTGCGAGTTTTTTTTTTAAGATTTAAAAAACAAGAAAAAAGCGGCCATTTTTCATTTCTCCTAGGTGCGAAACTATGAAGATAGATGGCACACCAAAGAAAACCTTTACTTTATTGCACCCAGCCCCAGCAACGTCAACCTGCATTCGCATTCGCATTTCCTTCACAATCGAAGGTCACGGAGATCATTACATAAAGCGTGTCATGTAGAGGTTGGGTAAGAACGAGACGTGTTAAATAACCATTTGCATTTGGTGTGTAGACCCATCCCCAGCAACGTCAACCTGCAAAAGGAAAGGACAGTCACACTCGAAGGTCACGGAGATCTTTACGTAAAACGTGTCATGCAGAGGTGTAGAGGCTGGGTGAGAACGACACGTGTTGCAATCATTATCAAGCAGGTAAAATAACCGCAAGGCTTTAGAGGTGAGGGTGAGAAAAAAATCGTATAAAAGGCGAGAGAAACGGCGATAGAAAATCAGTCGAGTGAGCATCTCCGGCACGGAAACAACTGCAGCGCTCCATCTGTCACTATCTGCCTTCTTCACCGAATTGTCAGTTCGCAACCATGGGTAAATATTCTGTCTTTACATAGAGTTTTGTGTCAATTTTATTTTTTCTATATGTTGATATGCCTGTTAACATTTAATATTAATGTTTGAATTTGTTTACTGTGTAGTTATCTAAGGCGTCGTATGCTGTTGGGTGTTGTATCGTTGATAGCTGGGTCGACCACTGGTGTACCGATGTCTCCTGGGGTATGTAGCAAACCAAACTGCAACGCTGCCGCCTTAATACACAACAACAACATACGCAACAACCGCTTCCTAGACCACCAAGGTTCCAGAGTATTACACCACAATTTATGATGCTCCGAGCTGCTACACCGAATCCCGAAGTATAACTCTGCCCCGAGTTACATCCCTAGAGAGCCGGACTACTACACCGATTTTCTAAAGTACTACATCACTAAGGCACCGGAATACTACACGACTACGTATGCTGCCCCGGCATACTACACCGAGGCCCCGCATTACTACAACACCGAAGCGCTCAAGTACTACACTACAACCTACGTTGCCCCGAGCTACTACACCTACGTCCCGAAGTATTAGTGTGCGTAAAAGGAGTCGTCTAAAAAAAAAGAAGTCGTTCCCGAACCGAGTGCCTTATCTGTCACCAACTGCATTTCTCGTCGTGTAACCGATTCGCAATTATGGGTAAATATACTTATTTTTACATTGATTTTTGTATCAATTTTTTTTTTTCTAATGTTGTTCTAATGTTGAAATTTATTTCTTGTTTAGATAACTATGGCGTCGTGCTCCTGTTGGGTGTTGTATCGTTGAAGGCTGGATCGACCACTGGTGTACCGATGTCTCCTTGGTATGGTGCAAACCAAACCGCAACGCCGGCGCCTTCCTACACAACTTACGCAACGACCAGTTCCTGCACCGAGGTCTTCAAGTACTACACCACTAAAGCACTGGAGTTTTATACCACAACTTACGCTGCCCCGAGGCACTACACTGACGCCCTGAAGTATAACTCTGCCCCGAAGTATATCTCTGCCCCCAGTTACTACACCATCTAGGCGACGGAGTACTACATGACTACGCATGCTGCCTGGAGTTACTACACCACCAAGGCGACGGAGTACTACATGACTACGTATGCTGCCCATCCTACTACACCGAGGCTCCTAAGTATTACTCTGTTCTCAGCTACTTACTGCACATGTTTTCCTAATTACTACTCTTTTCCCAGTTGCTACACCGAGGTTCCCACTTATTACTCCACCAAAACGGTCGAATACTACACCGAAGCGCCAAAGTACTACTCTGCCCCGATCTACACAACCACAACTGAGGCGGCCAAGTATTACGCAGTCCCGACTTACTTCACAGAAGCTGCTCTTTCGTACTACATCGAGCGGAAATACTACAGTGATGCTCCATTTTACTTCACCACGACCTACGCTACACCTAGCTACAACACCGCAGCCCCAAGTACTACACCGAAAAAGCCGCCCATTACACAACCACATACGCTGCCTGGTATACCACATCGAGGAATTTAAGTATTATCCTGCTCCAAACTACTACCATCTGAGGTTCATATGTATTTCACCAGCAATTCTCCTGACTATGTCACCACTACTTATGTTGCTCTGACCTATACATCGAAGTTCTGAAATATTTCTCTGGATGTGTTGAAAGATTGCTGAAATACAAGATTGATCGATAAGTCACGTGTATGTCTCTATTTTCTCCTGAATCTGAAGTACCTTTCCTCCTGATAATTGCATGATGTGAGAAATATTTCTGAGTGCTATGTAAACTTACAAATAAATCTGCAAAATACAATATTATAAACTTAAGACTCATTTTGTTTTACATTTCAAAATTTAAATTCCATTTTCTATCATTAAAATTCAAAGTCCAACCAATATTTCTCCTAAAAATTCAAAGTCTTTCCTTCCATTATTTCGCTTCGCTAAGTCCAGACTTTTGTTTTTGAAAATTTTTTTTAAAAAGTCCCCCTTACACGAAGTTTTTAAAAAATTCATTGTGAAAAAATTTAATCAGAATATTTTATTTCTTTCAAAAGTTTATTTTTTAATATTCACATACATTTATTTTTCCTATGGCCCCCAGGGGGGGGGGCCTGTCGCTTTCTCTACCGCGATAATAACATGATGCAATTTATGTGCAAGTTATTATTTGTTTGGCGCAGAAAGCTTGTTTAATCTAGCAGTTCTCGACTGTGTCAAACCTGATATTGATCAGGTTGCCTCAGTCGTATACTGCATGATTGAATGAAAACTCAAAAGACGACAGATCAAACTATTTGAAGTCACAACACAAAATACTGGCAGGCAAACAACAACACAAAAATTTTCAAGTCAGGAACCCAGATGGAACAGCTCAGCTACAACAGGCACAGCAATTTCAGGATAACACCATCACAGCTACTTCTGGATTACACTGCAACCACATGCTGCATACAATGGTTCAATCCGTCTTCGTACTCTTCTTCCTTTCACCATTTGGCAGCAACAAGGTAACCAACAGCGTTAAAGAAGTGTTTGTTATACCTATTTAAGAAAAGAAAGTTATTTTCGAGAAACACAACTGTGTACACATGCATCTTACAAAGGCAAGGAATTCAAAATATCTATAGTAGTGGAGCAAATTGGTCTACTCTCTAGTCATGTTAACTAAATCTGTAGTACTTTTGCAAGACATTTGATCAACATAATTACTTTTTGCTGTTGCATGGGATGGGACATACGCCTAAGAACAGGCAGCGAGACGCACGAGGCACGCCATTTCGGCAATGTACAGGCACTTCAAAGATCCAAGTCTGAGTTGAATGATTTGGCAAATTGGTTTGCACATGCTAAATCACCTGTAAATTTTCACAACAACATTATACATTCAATAACAATAGGAAATTAACAATAAATACCTTTTAATTTTCATCGTGAGAAACGTCACGACCAGCAACCCATTTCTGCTGCGTCTAGGAACAAAATGGCCGATATGCGTCCCTGAAGACACTCGCGCTACCTGGTGGACATTTCAGCCAACTATTGACAGCCAAAGAGATTCCTGTTCAAATAACTGAACGCAACGGCTGGAATCTGGATTGCTTGCTTGCAGACAGCACGCAGCAGCTCAACAACTTGAATTCGACATGCCTTTTGCTTTCACTAGCTGGCAGCCTGGCACGAAATTAATCAAATGAGCATCAATACCAGATTACTCCAGCAGCTTTCCCTATGACACGAATACACACAGTTTTTAGTTAATTTTTAGTTAGCTTTTCAGACTTTTCAACTCTTTCAACATAAAAATCTATAATATTAACAGAAAGTATTGGGGGTCAAGAAAAAAATTAAACTTACAATTTTCTGAAGAAAAGTATAATTTTCCTGCCTGTGGCTGGAAAAAAATACTTCTATCCATCTCCACCAAGAAACTCGAGGATAATGGTCGATGACGTAGCTTAAGTCACAGAAATCAATCCCTATAAAGATATTTAAAATAAAAAAATGTTACTTGGGTAATTTTAGATGTAAATCATTCATGGTAACACTGAACTTTGCAACTTAACAGATTATATTGTTTTGAATGAAAGGCATAGAATCAATAGCATGTCTTCACATTGATAATTTTGCTTTCATATTTCACATTAGATTCCTGCTAATAAGCTCCCTTGATTTGGCACTATTCATCATTAATGGCTGTAGATTGTTCTTAAACTAATTGCTGTTCAATTTGATGAAAATAGTAATGTAGGTATGACGAAATATTCATTTTCTTTATGGGAAAACGAATAGGAGAGTAGTGAACAGTAAAAACTATGCAGTCCCTCATAATTATTTTGATGTTAAAATTTATGAGGATTCTACAGCTGCCAAGATTTTCCCCATTTATATAAAAAAAAAAAAAAAAAAAAAACTCTTGTTCAAATAAATGGAAATAGAATTACATAAAAGCATGTCCAAGGTCAACTTCTCTAAAATTCAACAAGACTGTAAAGGGATCTAGCTTTCTAGCAATAAAATGTAATCGACATAATTACTTTTGCAGTGAAGTGAAACAGCAATGGATGAGACAAATAGCCAGTAAAGGTAGCAAGAGATGATATCTGCAAATGCAAAATGGACAGCTGTCAGGTAAATGCAATAGATGATTTGGCCCAGTCGCCCCAGTGGAAATTAAATTATGAAATCCACACAAAAATATTTCACATTCGATAACCTAGGAGGCTAGGAGAATCCAAACCTTCAATCAAAATAACAGAATTACCTTTTTCCATTTCATAAAATGTAAAATATCGAATCGAAATACACCGTAATGAGCACTTGAGCAGCAACACATTTACACAT